>NC_045447.1:64204094-64241733 GCF_002776525.5 Piliocolobus tephrosceles | reverse complement strand
CAGGTGTGGTGGCTCACGCCTGTAATCTCAACACTTTGGGAGACCAAGGTGGGTGGATCACTTGAGGCCAGGAGTTTGAGACCAGCTTGGCCAATATGGTGAAACCCTGTCTCTTCTAAAAACACAAAAGTTAGCTGGGTGTGGTGGCGCACACCTGTAGTCTCAGGTGTTCAGGAGGCTGAGGCACAAGAATCACTTGAACCCAGGGTATGGAGGTTGCAGTGAGCCGAGGTTGTGCCACTGCACTATAACCTGCGTGACAGAGCAAGACTATGTCTCTAAAAAAAAAAAGACAAGTCATTTTTTGTTTGTTGGCTTATTTACTTTTTACTCTTTTTTAAAAATCTAACTTTTTGATGTATAGATAATAGGTGCATATGATACAGGATTTCAAAGATAGAAAAAGGTTCTACAGTGAAAAATGAAATCTTTCTCTTAACCACCCAGATTCTCTTCTCAGGGACAACCATAATGACTACTTTTAAAAATGATTCTGGGCCGGGCCTGGTGGCTCACCCCTGTAATCCCAGCACTTTTGGAGGCTGAGGCAGGTAGATCACTTGAGGTCACGAGTTGAATACCAGCCTGGTCAACATGGTGAAACCCCTTCTCTACTAAAAATACAAAAATTAGTTGGGCATGGTAGTGGGCACCTGTACTCCCAGCTACTTGGGGGGCTGAGGCAAGAGAATCACTTCAACCTGGGAGGCGGAGGTTGCAGTGAGCTGAGATCGTGCCACCGCACTCCAGCCTGGGTGACAGGACGAGACTCCGTATCAAAAAAAAAAAAAAAAAAAAAAATTGTAGAGATTCTCTCTGCATTTACAAATAGGTACACACACACACACTTCACGCATATGGCAGCATATTAAGCATATTGTCAACCTACTTCCGTTTTTATTTTTAGCTGAACAAGATAACTTAGATCTTTTCATTGATGAAGAGCGTCCTCCTATTTAAAGTCTGTGTGGATGAGTCCTAATTGATTTTTCTGCTGATAACATGCTATAATTAATTTAACTACTTAACACTTATTTTAGAAACTAGGTATTGCTTAGGGGAAACACTGGGGATACACTGGTGAGGACAAAAAAAAAAAAAAAAAAACAAAGACATTTACTCCCTTCATGAAGCTTAAATTCTATGAGATGGACACATTAATAAAAGACCAACTCAAATAAAAGTGAATCATAATTGTGATAAGTGCTGAGGTGAATGTGATGGAGAGAGAATTGATATAGTCAGGTAGGTAAAGGACAGTTTTTCTGAGGAAGTGATAATTGAGCTGACATCTAAACAAACATCAATTAATTTTACATATTTTAAGGATGTAAGTTTGTCTTATAATATCTATTCTTCCATTTTTTTCTGTATCTATAAACATACCTTTCACATCAACTTTTAAATGTGCTTAAGTTTCTCATATATTAAATAAAGACAAAACTCATCTCTGACCCTTCCCTCCTTTCCAACTACTGCCCTTTATCTCACCTTCCTTCTTAACAAGAAAGAGTTGTCTAAACTTCCTGTTTCTATTTACTCATCTCTCAGTCAAGAAAAAAATTCAGGCTTACTCCTTTAACTTATTCCAGTCTGTGTTGTAATTATTATAACACAGTGAAACATTTCACCACGGTCACCAATTACCTCCAACCCCAGGATACAGTTTTTAGTCTCCATTTTGCTTGAATTGGCATGATTGACAACTTTCTTCTTGAACTTGTTGAAATGTTCCCACATCTTGGTTTTCATGACATTATCTCCTTCTATTTTTTTCTTTTTTTAGTGTTGTTTGCTGACTTCTTTTCTATCTATTAAATTGCTGGAGTTCCGTAAGACTTGTCCTAGGCTCTTTTCATTTCCCATCAAACACTTTAAGGCAAGTTTCAGACAGTATCTATAGATGATTCCCAAACCTATACCTGACCCTACTTCTAACATTTACGCCAATTATATTCAGCCATCTCCCATACTTTTCTACTTTATTTGTCATTTGTTCATTCAAATATATTTATTTGGGACCTGTTACTTGACAGGCATTGTGCTGGTGCAGAGTGTCTTAGATATCTCTAGTGGAATATGGTTAAAACAAAATGAATGATTGATACCTCCTGCCAAAAAGAAGCAAGCAAGTAAACAAACAAAAATAGCCAAAACAAGACCCCCTCTACCATCATTATTCTGATTCAACTACTGAAATCCACCCAGTTCATCTAACTTAAAACCTTGGAATCAGTGTCAACTCTTCTTTTTCTCAGTACTTCCCTTATCCTCATCCAATCCAATCCAGTTCAGTCTGGTCCAATCTGTGGTCTAACCCAATGCAATTTTACTAAAGTCTGGCCATTCTACCTTCTAAGTCTCTGTCCACTGCTTCCATTCCCTACCCCTTCTCTCCTTTCACTGTCAATACCCTAGACCAAGCTACTATCACTTGATTACTGCAGTAACTTCAAATTGGTCTTAACTGTCTTCGCTTTTGACTGCCATCTGGAAACTTGCCTTATGACTGTAGTCATGATTTTTTAAGTGTTCCATAATTCCTCTGTCTCAGTTTTCTTATCTCAAACATTGGGATAATAATAGCCTTTCCATGATAGGGTTATTGTGAGGATAAAATGAATCACTGTATATAAAACACTTAGAATAGTGCCAGCACTAACTCCTCAGTAAATTGTTAATAAGACCTTGTACAGTGTTACCTTAAGCCAAGTAAAAGGTAGGATTAAGAGAGAAAGATGGTTTATTAATAGTATATTTGAATGGAATCATTATCTTGTTTATACTTAATTGTGTTACATATGTTCACACTAAAAATCTGCCCCTCTTATAATACGTGACCTTATTATGTGTAATTTTTTTCTTAATTAAAAGGCTAAGAAGCACCAGGCCTTCCTAGTAGAGACATGTGAAAATAACGTGAAAGAATTGGAATCGATCTTGGACAGCTTTACTGTGTCGGGCCAGTGGACATCAGGTTAGTTGAAGGTATAAAATGACAGATGCATCTGTCAATGTTCCAAAGTCACTACATTTTGGGAATTCTGCAGATGCCTCTTATAGTCCCTCATCTCAACATGTTTTGATTTGATGACATGATAAGAGCAGTTCTCACAGCAGTCAGTTGGCCTAGCTGGCTGAGAAAGGGTGACGGAATGTGGACCTGCTGTTGTCCTCCCAGAACTTGATTTACAAGTGTTGGGGTCTGTGTGATTGGACAGACAAGGGCTCACTTGCTGTGTTCTGAATCCAACTGAGAAAAAAGTCCTTACAGTATACCTGCAAGGGGAACAGATGTTTCGATCAAACTGAGCCAAATTCTGAGGCAACCTTCAGCAACTTAAAGGTCATGCATTTAAAAGGTTATGCAGGACACAGGCTGTAGCATAGCGCATGTTCTATACTTTCCAAACCAGTTTTCTAAGCTGGTTTTCATTTCCTACTGCCATATACATGTACTGTCCAGATAAGAATGCTTAGGTGAAATATTTTAGTTGTAGTTATTAGCCCACTTCATGTGATAAAGAGCTATAAAATTATATATTAATTAGGTAGACATATTTTGAGAACTAGCAAAAGCAATGGTTGCCTAATGAATTCTGTTCACTATTTCCACTTTCTTAGTGTTTTGTGTTTATGTTATTATGTGTGCTATAGTAGCTTTGACATAAATACTTTTCTACCTCAGTTTTCTTTTGCCCTACTGTCAGCCTTGAATTATTTGGTGGTCTTCTAACACAATTCTGTTCTTCAAAAGGCACATAAAATTAAATTTCTCACTCTTAAAAATTGAGCTGCAGGACTGTTTTTTAAAAAAACATTTTTTAAAAGGAATCTAACAGCAATTTGGCAAATAAGTTCTTTAGATAACTCTTCAGTTCAGGAAGTTTTTGCCCTTGAAAACTTGGAAGGACCTCATCAAGGCTCGTATTTTACCTTCTGGATCTGTAGATGTCTCAGTTGGTAAGCTATTAGAAATGTAGTGTGCTTTGCTATTGTCTATGTTTTAAGTCTCTATGTTTTTAGCTTTTATGAAATTAATGTGTAACTATCTTTGTTTTTATGTAAACTTTTCCCAAAAGCATTACTCTATCATAATTTGTTATCATGGACAAATCAAAGGATATAAAAGTGTCATAAAAATAGGTGTAGGTATCCAGTTTCAATTATATTTATTACAGCTTTGGAGGAGAAAATTTTCCTTTGCACTGGTACTTTTTTATTATTGAGATGTATCAATGGTGTTTAATGGTGTTAGGATCTTTAAAAATTGTTAAATATTGTCACAGTATATCATATGCCTCAATATTATTTTAAATATTTCTTCAGAGTTGAATTAGAAAAGCTAAGAATAATGTGGTCATGTCTCGTTTGAGTTTTAAAGTAAAATAGTTGGTAACAAAGCAACTCATAAGTTATTACTAAGCGTACAGAGTTTTCTATTTAAATTTTTATTTTTATTCTTTTATTAACCATCCTTTTTTTATCTTCCTAATTTTCTGTATAGATGCATACTTTGTGTATTACAGGGAATGTGTTCCTGGGAAAGACCATGCACATGAATTAGTGATTTTTGGATTGTTACAGAGTGATAACATGTTTCCATTTTGTGCTGGTTTTTCTCTCTTTTGCACCCTTCTTCCCTCACTGATCCATCCTCCTCTTCTCCGTTTTGCTGTGTGCCTTGGGAGGCTGACTTCTGTGGATCTGTGCTCCTTTGCCTTCTGGCTTCTGGTTGGGTTTAGACAGTAGGTGCACCCACAGGAGATTAAGGGAATGAGAGAAGAAAGCAGTCAAGATATTTATTTCCTCTGCTTCCTCTGCTCCACTGCATTTTTGGCAGTGGTTTCATTTTTCAGCAGCCACAGTGCCTGTTGGGTGGGTCCTCTCTCATGGCTGTGGCTCTTGTTGGACTATGGTGACATTCTCTCCACTTGACCTTTTAGCTAAGACATAATATTCATTTTCTACTCTTGCTTGCTCTTGATGCCTCATCATACCTTTTGGGATCTGTTAACCTGTACACATTTCTGTAGTCTCTTCATTAAATTATCTTGCTGATGACCCCTTCTGAGTGTTTAGTCTACATCCAGATTGATTTACATAACTGCGTGGGACCTGGTTTCATTCTTCCTATTGGCTTGTATAAAACAGCTCTGTGCCTTTATACTGGACTCTGTTTCCACTCAGACTGGGTTTTTGTTACATAAGGAAGAAAGTGAGTCACGAATTTTTTGGCTTCTCAGTATGTTTAAATGTTATGTTTATACTATAATGTAGTTCATTAAGTTGTGGGAGCATTATGTCAAAAAATGCACATACCTTAATTTGCTTTATTGCCAAAAAATGCTAAGGATCATCTGAGCCTTCTGTGAGTCATAACCTTTTTGCTAGTGGAGAGTCTTGCCTTGATGTTGATGGCTGCTGACTGATCAGGGTGGTGGTGGCTGAAGGTTGGGTTAGCCATGGCAATTTCTTTTTTGTTACCTAAAAAGTGGATACATAATGATTTTACATACTTATATACACATTTATGAGGCATGTGATATTTTGATACATGCATAAAATATGTGTAATCATCAAATCAGGGTATTTAAGATACTGGTCACCTTGAATATTTAGCATTTCTTTCTATTGGGAACATTTCAAATCTTCTGGCTATTTTGAAATATAAAATATATTGTTGTTAACTGTAGTCACCCTACTGTGCTATTGAACTCTAGAACTTATGTCTTCTATCTAGCTATATGTTTATACCCATTAATCTACCTCTCTTCAATAACACCCTCCCCACTACCACTAGTAACCACCATTCTACTCTACCCCTGTGAGATCTGCTTTTTTAGCTCTCACATGTGAGTGAGAACATAGGATATTTGTCTTTCAGTGCCTGGCTTATTTAACTTAACATAATGACCTCCAGTTTTATTTACGTTGCTACAAATGACAGGATTTCATTCTTTTTATGGCTGGATAGTATTCCATTATGTGCCTGTATGTGGGTGTATATGTATATATATACACACAGACATCACATACTCTTTATTTTTTTAGAGACAGTGTGTTGCTGTGTTGCTCAGGATAGCCTAGAACTCCTGGGCTCAAACAGTCCTCCTGCCTCAGCCAGGAGGACTTTAGCTAGGACTTTAGGTATGGTAGCATCTGGCTTATACCATATTTTCTTTATCCGTTTATCCATTATTGGACACTTAGGTTGATTCTATATCTTGGTTATGTGAATAGTACTCTAATACATATGACAGTGCAGGTATCCCTTTGATATACTGATTTTTTTTCCTTTGGATAAGTATCAGTGGTGGGATTGCTGGATCATATGGTAGCTTTGTTTTCAGATTTTTTTTTAAGGTGATAGACTCTTGGGATGTTGCCCAGGCTAGTCTTGAACTCTTGGTTTCAAGCAGTCCTCCCACTTCATCCTCTTGAGTAGCTGGGATTACATACAGGTGCATGCCACTGTGCCTGGCTTATTTTTAGTTTTTTGAGAAATCGCCATACTGTTTTTCATAATAGCTGTACTAATTTACATTCCCACCAACAGTATATAAGAGTTCTCTTTTATCCACATCCTCCCCATCATTTGTTATTTTTTTTTTTTTGTCTTTTTGCTACTAGCCATTCTAACTGTGGTGAGATGATATCTCATTGTCCCTTTGATTTGCATTTCCCTGATTTGTGATGTTGAGCATTTTAAAATATACTTGTTTGCCATTTGTATGTCTTTTTTTGAGAAATGTCTACTTATGTCCTTTGCCTACTTTTTATTGGGATCATTTGGGTTTTTTTTTTTTTTTTTTTTTTTTTTTCGCTGTTGAATTGTTTCAGTTCCTTGTGTATTCTGGATATTAGTCCCTTGTTTGATGAATAGTTTGTAAATATTTTCTCCCATTCTACAGGTTGTCTCTTCACTCTGTTGATTGTTTCCTTTGCTGGGCAGAAGCTATATAGTTTAATGCATAGTCCCATTGACTATGCATTAGACTTGAAAGTAAACATAATACTTGTTTAATAAGTAGATAACCAAGTGTGGTGATGGACATGTTAATTAACTTGGTTGTGGTAGTCATTTCATAGTGTATATGGATATCAAATAATCAAGTTTTGCACCTTGAATGTATATAATCTTTTCTGGCAGTTACACTTCCTTAAAGCTGGACGGAAACAACAACAAAAAACTTAAGTTAGAGTGTGTCATTTCTTTGCTCTAAACCTTGTAGGGTCCTGTGCTTTACTTAGAAGCCAAAGTGGTATCAATGGCTTGCTTGTTTTTCATTGCTTCTTTGGCCTCACCTCCCACTACTCTCCCCTGCTTCCCTGTGTTTGAGCCTCTCTAGCCTCTTGCCATTTCTTGAATACGCCAAGCGTGCTCTTGCCTTAGATGCCTTTGTACTGACTGTTCCTTCTACCCAGAAAGCTTTTTACCTAGTGTATCTACTTAGCTCTCTTTCTTGTCTTCCTTAGGCCTGTGCTCAGATCTCACCTTCTCCATGAAGTTTGCTTATTGCCCATTCCTATGTTATTTGGGCTCACTATGTCTCTCCCTTGCATGCTCCACTTTTTTCCCCCGTAGCACCTATTGCAGTCAAACATTTCTCTCACAGTGTATGGAACATTCATTATTATATTTCAGTTCCATGAGGATGAGAATCTTTGTCTCCTTTAATCATTAGTGTATTTTAAACAGCTAGAATAGTACTTGGCACAAAACAGTCACTCAAAAAATATTTGTTGAATATGAATAAAAATATAAATGAATTAATATCAGGTTGAAGGTCTATTTTACGTTTTAAGTTTTGAAGTTATAAAGGTGATCATGGAATCTCTTTCTAAATTATAGCAGCTCTTTGGGTAGCATCCATAAGGAGTCACCAGGAAGATTGACCTCGAGTGGAACAGATGTATAATCTTTCATGGATCATAGAAATGTCATCTTGATTGCCTCTATCATTAGGGACATTTATTTCCTATTTCTGCTTTCTACTATCAACTAAAATTGAAGCACTACAGTTGCTCCTATCTCATGTCTTTTCAGGTGGAAATTCTTATAGTAGGATATGTGTGGGGGAAATCCTTTCCTACTTTGAACCCATGTAGTCTTTTCTTTCCTCTCCTCTCCTCTCCTTTTGTCTTTGTCTTTCTGTCTCTTCACTTCTCTTCTTTTTTCTTTTCTTTTTTCTTGGCAGGATCTCACTCTGTTGGTTGGGCTGGAGTGCAGTGGTGCAGTCATGGTTCACTGCAGTCTCAACCTTCTGGGCTTAAGTGATCCTCCCACCTCAGCTCCCAAGTAGCTGGGACTACAGCACATGCTATCGTGCTTGGCTAAATTTTGTATTTTTTGTAGAGATGGGGTTTCAGCATGTTGCCCAGGCTGGTCTCAAACTCCTGAGTTTAAGCAATCCTCCCACCCCAGCCTTCCAAAATACTGTGATTATAGGTGTAAGCCACTGTGCCCAGACCCATGTAGTATTTTTGCTGTGAATATTTCTTCTGATAGTTTCACCTATGCCTGAGGGTGTCAGCAAACATCAAGAATGTGACTTTTTCTTCTTAGGATTCGTGAAAGAAAGTCTTCCTTGTGGCTCAGTCTTGAATTTTTTTTAAGGTAGTTGACTTTCACATTCACTGAGACTCCAACCTTCTTTAGCTTTCCTTGAGGAAATCATTTGTAATACTGTAGAGGTGTTCTTTTCCTTTTTACCTGGAGAGGCTGAAGGATCCCAGGAAATAAAAGCAGTAGCATTTGATTCCTTTGGGCATGTATATGTCACCCGGGAATTGGGCAGTCTCAGGGAGTGCTCTTAGGAAAATCAAGACAACAAATTGGATTTTTCCTGTCACCTCTCCTCCTTTACTTCTTTCATAAAGGAATATTGCCTACACCTAGTATCCTCCTGAGAATTTTTATTTCTTCTTATGAACCTTTTAGCTGTTATCTTTTTTAACTAGAGTCTCATGGGTGGTTGAAAAGCTGAGGATGGCTATAGGAGCAGCACACAGTTTCCTCTATTGTCATTTGCAGATTTCTTCTCTCTTGCTTCCCTTATCTCCTAATTCACTGAGGTTTACAAACCAAACTTGCCCCACTTCATTATACTCATAGTTTCAGTTTATGAAATCCAAGGGAGTAGCTTTACTGAGTACTCTAACATTTTGTAATGAGATGATTAATAGATGCCAGTGTATATTTTTTGACTTTTCTTAATGCAAAGAATGCTTGTAAATGTCAGAATATTTTGTTTCAGGCATAGCTACTTTGGTTACAATTTGATAACAATAGAAACTCATTTCTATTTTGCTTCATCTATTCAGATATGTTAAAGATAGTTGATAGTTGGAATAAAGTGAGACTATGCCATTTAACTTTGTGCTAATTGCTACTCATTTCCAGCCATCTTTTGTAGTCTTCTTGTTCTCTTCTCTTTGGATTTTCTGCCTTCTTATTATTTATCTACTTTCTCCCTTCCTTACTTTACAGTTGTATCTCAACTTCATAGGCTTTCCTAGAAATGGGGTGTTATTATTCATCCCAAAGTTTAAAAACATACTATTATTCTCCCTCTTTCCTACTTTTTCTGGATACGTGAATTTTAAATGACTGAACTGAAACAGTTCATTGTGTTTTATCTTGTTTTTATAGTTATCCTTATTTCTCTTTAAGTTTTAAATTTTTGTAGAGAGTATAGTATTGTATAAAGAAAACATTCAGATAATTAAAAAATACTGATTATTAATATTATTATTATTTTGAGATGGAGCCTTGCTCTGTCACCCAGGCTGAAGTGCAGTGGCATGATCTTGGCCCCCACCTCCTGGGTTTAAGCAATTCTCCAGCCTCAACCTCCCAAGTAGCTGGGATTACAGGCATCCAGCACTACACCTGGCTAATATTTGTAATTTTAGTAGAGATGGGATTTCACCATGTTGGCCAGGCTGGTCTTGAACTCCTGACCCCAGGTGATCTCCCCGTCTTGGCCTCCCAAAGTGTTGGGATTACAGGCATGAGCCACTGCACCCCCAAAATACTGATTATTAAGCATTGCTTCGTGCCTACATTGTTATTTATGATTTGTAAAACAATCAAGTTTAAAGTGTCAGCAGCCTGGTAGCCTCCTATAAAACAGCTCCACACTTTCATACTAATGAATGCACAGGAATGTTGAAAACACACAGTAATACTGGAAATCAAATAAATATTCACCCTCCCTTGGGGGAGAGTATATATAATACATAGTCAGTAGAACTGGAATGAAAGTACAATCAACTTCCCTTTGACTTATCCTATGACAGTAGACAGACATTTTGTTCTCCTGCCACGGTATCCTCCCACTTTTGAAAATGGAGGGTCTGTACCAACTATAAAATTGGGAAGTTATCTTTCTGCTGTGTAGGTGCTGCTTTCTGAGGCAGTAAGAGTATTTTACCTTTCTTTCAACTCCTATACCATCTCCTTGTGACTTGTAACTCTCAGAATACAGCCAGCCAGGAATGACCCAGGGATTGGAGGTAAAGTTCTGAGAAGTCTCCTTTGTATTGTCTCTAGGAATCAAGACAAAAAAAATTGGTAGCAGTTCATACTAGAGATAAAATTTTCCCTATAGTCTATCTAACTGTATGTGCCAGAAGTCCAGGGAGTGGATTGGGAGATGATACCACCTAAATTCAGGGATTGCTACTTGCCGAAAAATAAAATAGGAACTGTGTACATTCATGTAGCTTCAGATATTGATCTTAGAGGGGGTTTTATCACCATGTAATTGATTCAGAGTGGAGCTTTGGAGAGTTTATACATACAGTCTTTTTTCAAACTTTCTAAATATGGTTAGGTTTTACTCTTTTTTTCATTTAAAAATTAAGGAAAACTAAATAGAATTTTTGAAAAACTAAGCACCACAAAACAAGGAGAAAGGAACAGTACCTGCTACATTTAGAACAGAGTGGTGAAATGATTCACCATGGAAATCAGAATAAAATTTGGAAGCTATTTGGCATCCACAGTAGGCTACAAAAAGAAATGACCTTTTTCAAATGGGATTAATAAAGAAAGAATAGGCTGAAATAGAAAAAGATTAATTCTCCTCCTACTCCGAAAAAACCCAAATAAGATTAACAGGTAGAAGAATGACAGAAGGAAGGAATCTAAGGAAACTAAAAATAGGATAGTAAATTTAAAAATTGTGAATAGCTATGACAGAATTGACATTAGAAAATCTACAATCTACAATTAACATTTTAGATTGGTGATTTGGAGGACAAAATGTAGAAAAAAGAACACAGATAAAATGCAGAGGAAAAAAAGAGTTAAAACAGATAAGGAAAGAAAAACAAAGGGAAAAGATGATAATATGGAGTACCAATGAAAAGATTGTACATCTTTCTAAGGCGAAAACTAGAGTAAATGAAACAAATGTAATAATTGAAGACATAATTCAAAAACACTTGTTTGAGATAAAAAAGATTGTAGCATGCCAGATGAGATCACTGCTTTACAGGGAAGCATCATCAAATAACACCTGCGTTTAAATATATTTTTGAAATTTTTAAAATTATAAGAATAAAGGAAAAACACATGTTACTTATAAGAGCAGAAATATGTAAAATGAACATGTTTTTTTCCTCCCAAGAGAAACCTCAATAAAGTTTGCTTTAAAAAAGATAAGATCCTCCTATGATCTCTTTTCCTTCAAATTCATCCAGTAATTAATTGCATATCTTTTTTTAAGAAAAATTTCAGATATGTACAAAAGGAGGCAGAATAGTATAACAAAATCTCTTGCCCTCGCCACTCAGATCAACATTTATCAACTTAAGAACCAATCTTGTTTCACATACTTCCCCTCTGCTGTATTATATTGAAAGCATATCCCAGATATTTCTATATTATATATCTGTATAATACAGATATCTGCTGTATTATATTGAAAACATATCCCAGATATGTTTAATTTTATTCATAAATATTTAAGTTTGACTCTCTAAAAAATGAAGTCTTTTTAAAAATATAAATACAAGATCATTATCATATGTAAAAAGTTAAAAATTTCTTAGTATCATAAAATTCAAATTTTGTTGTATATCTCATATAATATCAGTTTGTTTAAATTAGTACGCAGAGAAGGTCTAGATATTATGATTGGGTGACTTTAAAAAATCTGTAGGTTCCTCTCCTCTTCTGTCTGTCTGTCTGTCTCTCTTTTTTGAGATGGAGTCTCACTCTGTTGCCCAGGCAGGAGTAGTGCCATCTCGGCTCACTGCAAGCTCTGCCTCCCAGGTTCATGCCACTCGGCTGCCTCAGCCTCCCAAGTAGCTGGGACTAAAGGTGCCGGCCACCAGGCCTGGCTAATTTTTTTTGTACTTTTAGTAGACGGGGTTTCACCGTGTTAGCCAGGATGTCTCCATCTCTTGACCTCGTGATCCACCTGCCTTGGCCTCCCAAAATGGTGGGATTACAGGCGTGAGCCACCGTGCCTGACCCTCTTTCTTTTTTTTGAAATGGAGTCTCACTCTGTTGTCCAGGCTGGAGTACGGTGGTGCAATTTCGGCTCACTGCAACCTTTGCCTCCCAGGTTCAAGCGATTCTCCTGCCTCAGCCTCCCAAGTACCTGAGACTACAGGTGTGCACCAAGACGTACAGCTAATTTTTGTATTATTTAGTAGAGATGGGGTTTTGCCATGTTGACCAGGCTGGTCTTGAACTCCTGACCTCAGGCGATCCACCTGCCTCGGCCTCCCAAAGTGCCGAAATTACAGGTTTGAGCCACCGTACCTGGCCTTCTGTCTCCTTTTGTTTATCGTTTTGTTTGAAATTTATTTGTTAAAAAAACTGTTCCATTTGTTCTAGTTTCACAGCCTGCATTTTTCGGATTGCATCCCACTGTATAGTTTAACATGTTTTTTTGTTCTGTAGATTTCCTCTAAATTGATAATGGAATCTGCAGTAATGGAAATGCTCCATATCTTTTGTTCTAATATAGTAGACTCTAGCCACATGTGGCTCTTAAGTGCTTGAAATATGACTATCGTGACTAAGGAATTGAAAATTTAATTTTAAATAATTTAAATATGAATATAAATAATCACTGTTAAATAAATTTTACTGTCCACAGATTGGACAGTACAGAATTGAAGACTTGATTAAGGCTTGACTTCTGATTTTCTTTAAAATTGAATGTTTTTAAAAATTCACTTTGAATTCTTCATCTTGTACACTTCTTTTCTGAGTTCTATAAGTCTTTGACCTATATCAGTTTGAATTTTCAATTTTTATTTCTCAGTTCATATCCTGTTTCACATTATCATATTTGTTATGATAGGTTTAATTACATTTTGCCTTTACTAGGCTTGTTCTTATTATTTCTCTTTAGGAGAAATTGTAGACAGTTTTTTTTCCATTTTAATCATAGAATATTAAGAATTATGAATATAGGAAGTAACTGTGAAGATCAAGTGTGTATTATAAGATAGAAACATGTAAAGCTGGAGTTTGATTGGGTAGTCAGAACCACTATAGTATTTTTGAATAAGGAACTTATTAAGAATTTGACCTTATGCAATTGTGGGAGGAGCTGGGAAAGTAAGGTCAGATAAACCCATTGTAAGTCGAGGAGCATATTGAATGTGTATTGTTTTTGCGCTATTGTAAAGTTGAGAAATCTTAAGTTGAATCATTGTAAGTTGAGGCTGTCTATACTCTGTACTGAGTCCTTCTTTTTCTGTCTGGTCACATGTAACTGGTATTTTTAACTTCCTTTACTACCTATACCCTATTGCTTTGCTGTCAGCAAGCATATCAGCTATATGGTTCCATCCCTGGTGAGGTGGTCCACACCTGTATTCCAGGAGGGTCTATTATCCAGGAGAGCTATGGTATGGTTCTAGTCTGAGTTTGAAGTCCTGAGAACTAGGAGAGCTGATGATGTAAGCTCTGTTAGGAGTCTGAGCCTGAAAGCAAGAGAAGATTGATGTTGCAGCTCAAAGACAGCAAGGCAGAGAATAAGCATTCTTTCTTATTCAGGTTTTTATTCTCTTCAGACCTTCAACAGATTGGATGAAGCCCACTCAAGTTAGGGAGGGCAATCTGCCAATTCAGATATTAACCTCCCTCACAGACATAACCCAGAAAGAGTGTTTAACCACATATTTGGGCACCCAGTGACCTAGTCAGGTTGATAAAAAATTCACCATCACATCCCCCTTTCTCCTTCCTCCTTGTCCCTGGTAACCTCCATTCTACTTTCTTTTCTATGAATTTGACCGCTTTAGATACCTTATATTAAGTGGAATCATACAGTGTTTGTGTTTTTGTGATGAGAAACATAGTAAGACCAGTGAATCCTATGGAAACAATCTTATTTCCATACTTCATTTGTTGTAAAATGCATTCTCTGATCAGAAGCAATGCCATTTGGAATACATGATGGTGAATTAAAGTATTTTGTATATACATGGATGGGGGTTTGGTCAGAAACGTATGGTTAGGGAAGGAAAATCTGTATTCAGAGTAAGTGTCTATCTTAGTAAGAATAAAGCATTGCACATTCCATGATGAAAGTTACTCAGTGTGATCAACCTCCCACCAAGTTGCTATCTGATCCCCCCAGAGAATGGTGTCATATCATGGGCTCAGTGTTTGTTTTTGCTGTTGGTGAATTTGGAACTCAATAGGAGTTGTAACCCAATCAGCCTTGGTGAATGGAAGTTCATATTGCTGAGCCTGTATATTTCCTCTATCCTTGCTGCTATGACTCTTTTTGTTCAATTTTGAGGAGACAAAGATGGCTAGGAAAAAACATTGGTTGATATCCATAAAATACTCCATCTTGCCCTCCTGATTATTAAGATCCTTATCTACTGAAGTTTATCTGGGCACAGTGCCCATTTGAAGAAGTCTGTCCACATATTCTTCCCCAGACAACCTTGTTACCAATTTTCTATTCACATTCTTTCCAAGTCCCTGACCATTCAGCTAAACAGTTAGACACCACACATGAACTGGTGTATATTTGTATCTTTGGTCATCTCTCATTCTAGGAAGAATGATAGTCACATCCACTACTCGAAGTTCTGCTCACTAGGAGGAATCTTTTTACCACTGTTCTCCAGAGCCACCCTTGAGTGGGGCTGTAGTGCTGCTTGCAGCTGCCTGTTTTTGAATCATGTCAGCATATCATATAGAACCGTCCATAAACCAAGCCCATTTTTTTTTTCTATTTGTCAGCTGGTCATAGAGAACACTCCATGCATCCATGGTGTGGGTTAAGAGAGAGGAAGCAATGTAACAGGAATAGGGCCCATGGGAATCTGGGCTACTTGCTCATACAACTTACTTGTGCCTTCAGGACTTATACACCACTTTCATTTGATGATAGAGTGCTATTGTCTATGCCAACATTTATGGATTGGTAGACCACACAGTAACCATTTTATGATGGGCAACCTCTAGTCACGTGGTGAATTGTTGGCCATGTATTCAGTATCTGCTGAGGACCAGTAGCAAGTCCAAAGCTCATTTTCAAAAGAATAGTTATCTGTAGTGGATGGCTTGCTTTGCTTCTAACTCCTAAAAGTTTACACTATGATCCACTTATAAGGACCTGTGAAATGCTGTATACATCTTGAATTTGAGTAGTTGCTACTTTCTGTTCATCAGGTCCATTTAGAACAATGCCATCAATTTAGTAGAAAATGAAATAGAGCATGTGAGATCTTCGGTAATGGAGAGTTGATCAAGATTTCTACATACTAGATTGTGATAGAGAGCCAGAGTTGATATAGCTCTGTGGTAGGGCGGCAACAAAGGTACATTGCTGGTCCTGCTAGATGAAAAAAACTGGTCTTGGTGATCTTTACTAAAGGGGTAGAATGAATATCTTCATTCCAGTTGCCAGAAAATGTGTTGATTTGTTTCACAATGAAACTACATATTTAATTGCAGCAGCAGTTGGAGTCATACTGATTAATTCACTGTCATTCTGTAAGATCTATCTGTATTCTGTAGCAGCCCAGTTAGGTGAGTTGAATGCTGATGTGATAGGAATCACCATGCCTTCATCTTTCAGTCCTTTAAAAGGCACTAATCTCTACAGTCTTGCCAGGAGTGTGGCATTACTTTCAATTTGTATTTTGGTAGGTAAAAGTACCAGTGATTTCCTCTTGGCTTTTCCACTTGGTTTTCCTCTGTAATATCCCTCTATAGTTCAGGTAACCACTGTGGACATTGTGCCAGTTGCTACATTTGTCCTTTCTAACTATGTGTTCCAAACTGGGAAAATAACTATGGGGTGGGTTCAGGTACCTACTGGACCCACTAGAGAGAGGCTTAAGCTCAAATTCAGTTAATTACCTGACCTCTGTAAACTCCTACCCTGAGTATTGAACAGTAGCACATTTTAGGTCTCCCTAAATTAATGGCAGTTCAGATCCAGTGTCCAGTTGTCCCTGATAAGTGTAGTTAATTCCTCCCCCCCAGTACAGTTACCCTGTTAGATGGTTGCATGTTTGTTTGAGGAAGGTTAGGAGGAAGATTTACAGTATTTTTTGGTATTTTGTCAGGATTGCTAACAGAGACCCATCCTCTTTATTCACAGGTCCCTAAGTCTGTGAATTAGCTCAAGTCTGAGAAGTATTTGAGGATTAGTTCTTCCTTTTTTGTTTACTTAAGTCCCACTTCTGGTAATCAGACCCAGGACTTTTCTACTTATACAAACCAAGTAAAACTTAACTATGCTGCCCATTGATTTTGGTTCTAGGAACACCGTGATCATTTAGCCAGTGTCAGTGATCTCTGCAGGTCAAACCATTTTGTTTATTGCTCCACTACCCATTATGCTAAACATGTCTACTTTGTCTCTGGAAGTTAATTGCTACCATTTGGTCTCTGTTACCCAAGATCCAGTCACTCCCACTAAATTCAGGGAACCCATTTTGATGGCACCAGTGTTTGCTGTTTTTCTTTGCCTTCTAGCCACATGGAGCTTATCAAGCTACACAGAGCTCATCAAGGAAGCTGGGACTTCCGTTACTAATATATTTCTCAAGCTTTGGTAAAGGAAGTGATTTTTGAATTCTCCCAAGAGACATAGTTAGAGAGTGAGAAGGACTTACATAATAAATACTTTCCATATATTAGAAAAGTTATGAACCATTTCCCCTAAACACTCTAGAATGGGCACTACTGTTTGCAAGATAATGAAAGGTGTTTATTTATAAACTCAGTGATTAAGACGATATACAGTGTTGTGGTCTGAGTTTGAAAAAAGTCTAACTGCCAATAAAGTGTTTGTATTAGTGCTTTTAAAATGAAAAGAGAATTTTCTTAGTTATCAATACATTATATATTAAATGTTTGGATTTTATCAGGTGAAAACAAAACTCATTTGAACATTATTTTCTGTTTTCTACTACAAGATCAAAAATCAGTACTAAACAACAGAGTTCAGTTCGGAACATGAACATGACCACTCATAATCTATATTGATAGCTGTATAAAAAAAACTCTGTCTTTTATCTATATTCTCCCTCCATTATTTCTTACTAATTCTCCCTTCTTGGGATCTTGTAGAAAAATGAAGTAGGTAACAAGATGGAGAAGGTAGACTCCATTCATGAAAAGTTACTGTTTTTTTTTTTTTTTCTGTAGAACTATAGATTACTAAAATAATGATGCCAGCTTGAAAAACAACAATTTATGAAAAATTATTTAGTTTTTGAGATTGTCTAAAACGAAATGTGTAAATAGAGGGCTTGGAACTTTTTTTCTACTCCACCTCCCCCTGTGGGCTACTAATTCAAGAAAAGACTTGCCAAAGTACAGCCAGAGTTGAAACCTACTTAAAAGTGAGAGGGAGAGATCGAAATAGGGTGTGGTGAAAGTATAGGCTGGCACCTATGTATAGAGAAATAGAAGTATAGACAGAGGGAGAGGGAACCTCAGGATTTTGAGTTGATGTTATTCAAGTATAAAGTGTTGCTGATATATTCTGTTCTTCATTTGGAATTTGACTTTTGAAAAGCTAATTATGATCACTGTTCAAATCTTTTCTGCTACTCTTTGTGAGTTTTTACACCTTTCTTTGATAGGATAGCTTTTATAGTTCATTGTTTTTTGGGCTATACTGTAGCGATTAGAATATTATTAGCGTAAGTCAAATCACTCAATAAGGTCCTTGGTTTAGGGTGACCCTTTTTTTTTTGTAAGCATTTTGTCAGGTTAAGGGACCAGTGTTTCTTTTTATAATAAATTTGGGTGGGACATTGTCTTAGTTCCTTTTGTGCTGCTATAACGAATACCTGAGACTAGATGATTAATAAAGAAAGGAGATTTATTTCTTACAGTTCCGGAGGCTGGGAAATCCAAGATGGAGGGGCCAACATCTGGTGAGGGCCCTTATGCTATATCATCTCATGGTAGAAGATGAAAGGGCAAGAGAGAGCAAGAGTTGGGGAGAACTCACTTTTGTAACAAACCTACTTCTAAGATAATAAACCCATTCCTGCGATGACATTAATTCATTCATGAGGGTAAAGCTCTCATAACCCAGTAACCTCTCAAAGATTCCACTTCTCAACACTGCATTGGGGATTACATTTCCAACACTTTGGAGGACGTGTTCAAACCATAGCAGCTGGAGGCTGAGCAAGATGGCTGAATAGAAGCGTCCAGTGATCATCACCCCCACAGGAACACCAAATTTAACAGTTATCTAGGCAAAAAAAAGTACCTTCATAAGAACCAAAAATCAGATGAGCAGTCACAGTACCTGTTTTAAACTTCATATCACTGAAAGAGGCATGGAAGAGGGTTGAAAGACAGTTTTGAATTGCTGATACCACCCCTCTTCCATGCCTCAGCAGCAGCTATGTGGTGGGGGGAGTCTGTGCCCTTGGGGGAGGGAGAGCACGGTGATTGTGGGACTTTGCATTGAAGCTCCGTGCTGCCCTGTCACAGTGGAAAGCAACACTGAGAATAAGCCAGTGCTCATGGAGGGGGCATGTAGACTAGCCCTAGCTAGTCTAGAGGGGAACTGTCCATCCTAGCAGTTGGAATTTGAGCTCTGGTAAGCCTTGCCACTGTGGACTGAAGTGCTCAGGGGTCCTAAATAAACTTGAAAGACAATCTAGGCCACAAGGACTACAACTCCTAGGCAAGTCCTAGTGCTGTGCTGGGCTCAAAGCCAGTGGACTTAGAGGGCATGTGACCTAGTGAGACACCAGCAGGGGCAGCAAAGGGAGTGCTTGTGGTACCCCACCTCCAACTTCAGGCAGCACAGCTCACAGCTCTGAAAGAGACCCCTTCTTTCTGCTTAACAGGTGAGGGAAGAGAAAAGAGAACCTTTTCTTGCAGCTTGGATACCAACTTAGCCACAGAAGGATAGGGTACAAGGCAGAGTCCTGAGACTCATTCCAGGCCTTAGCTCCCAGATCGCATTTCTAGACACACCCTGGGCCAGAAAGGAACCCACTGCCTTGAAGTGAAGGACCCAGTCCTGGCAGGATTCATCACCTACTGACTAAAGAACCCCTGGGGCCTGAATAATCAGCAGCAGTACCCATGTAGTACACACGTGGACCTTTGGTGAGACTCTGAGATCTGCTGGTTTGAAGTGTGGCCCAGCACATTTACAGCTCTGGTGGCTATGGCAAGAGATTCTTTCTGCTTGAGAACAGCAGAGAGAAGAACAAAGGGGGCTTTGTCTTGCAGCTGATTTAGCTTGGCCACAGGGTGGTAGAGCACCAAGTAGGTTCTTGGGCTCCCTGATTCCAGGCCTTGGCTCTTCGATGGCATTTCTGGACCTGCCCTTGGCCAAAGGAGAGTCTGTTGCCCTGAAGGATGATTCCCAGACCTGGCAGCATTTACCACAAGCTGACTGAAAGAGCTCTTGGACCTTGAGTGGGCGTTGACAGTAGCCTGGAAGTACTCCTTATGGGTCTGTGGCAGTGGTGGCCAGGAGGAGAGACTCCTCTGCTATGGAAATGAGAGGGAAGAGTGGAAAGGACTTTGTCTTGTGCCAGTTCAGCCTCAGTAGAATAGAGTGCCAGGTAGATCGCTAAGGTTTCCAACTCCAGGCCCTGGCTTCTGTACAGCATCTCTGGATCTTCCCAGGACCTGGGGGAGCTTGCTGTCTTGAGGAGAAGGACATGAGCCTGGCTGGCTTCACTATCTGCTTATTGTAGAGCCCTAGGGCCTTGAGCAAACATAGGCAGTCGCCAGATAATGGTTACAGCAGGTCTTGGGTGATACTCAGTGCTGTGCTGGCTTCAGGTTTGACCTAGTGCAGTCCTAATGGTAGTGGCCACAGGAGTGCTTGTGTCACTTCTCCCCCAGTTTTAGATGGTTCAGCACAGAGAGACTCTGTTTGGGAGAAAGTAAGAGAAGACAAGAGTCTTACATAGTAATCTAGAGAATTCTTCTGGATTTTATCAAGTCCACAAAGGTGGTGCCTCTGAGTCTGCAAGAGCCACAGTGTTACTGGGCTTGGGGTGCCCCCTAATGCAGATATAGCTGCAGTGACCAAAAACTTAGATCACAACACCTAAAGCCCTTTAAATACCTCGAAAGCCTCTCAAGAAGGACAGGTACTAATAAGTCCAGACTGCATAGACTAAAGTAAATAACTAACTCATTAATGCCCAGACACTGAAGAACATCCACAAGCATCAAAACCATCCCAGAAAACATGACTTCAACAAACAAACTAAATAAGGGACCAGAGACCAACCCTGGAGATACAGAGACGTATGACCATTCAGATAATTAATTCAAAACAACGGTTTTGAGGAAACTCAAAGAAATTTAATATAACACAGAGAAGTAATTCAGAATCCTATCAGATAAATTTAACAAAGAGATTGAAATAAAAAGAATCAAGCAGAAATTGTGGAGTTGAAAAATGCAGTTGACATGATGAAGAACATGTCAAAGTGTCTTAATAGTAGAATTGATTAAGCGAAAGAAATAAAGAGCTTAAAGATAGGTATTCAAAAATACACAGTCAGAGGAGACAAAAGAAAACAGAATAAAAAAGAATGAAGCACCCCTACAGGATTTAGAAAATAGTCTCAAAAGGGTAAATCTAAGAGTTATTGGCCTTCAAGAGGAGGGAGGGAAGGAGGAAGGGAGGGAAAGAAGGGTGGGGGAGAGAGAGAGTTTATTCAAATGGATAACAGATAACTTTCCAAAGCTAGAGAAGTGTATCAATATTCAAGTATAAGAAGGTTATAGAACACCAAGCTGATTTAACCCAAAGAAGACTACCTCAAGGCATTTAATAATCTAGCCATAGCAGACCTAAAGCTTGCTTTGTACTTCAACTAAACTTTATTATATAAACATTTTCAGGAAAGAAAACTATTTTATGTAGAATATAAGAATGTTCATAGGTCAGTAAGGAGAGGGCATTTTGTCCCATTACTCTTCAGCACTCATATTAAGATGATTTTATTCTTCTGAATTTCTAAGAAGAAGTTTTCTCCCTTATTGTAAAAACGCAGATTTCCCGAGTGTCCTTGAATAATTTATTCATGGTCTGCTTGTATAGTAGCAAAAGAAAAGAATTATACATTACATTTTTTTTATCTTGTGCAAGAGAGGAATTTAAAAAAATATATTTGGTAAGACCTTTAATAAAATTTTTAATGAGTTGTCTTTCCAACTCATAGTCATTACAAAGACTACTGTCTTCTCTATTATCATGACTCAGAACACTGTATTTCTTTTCCTAGCTGTCATATGTGTTGTTTCCACATTACTTTTGGTCTTTAAGTTAAATATTCCTCTTCTGTTAAAGAAAAACCAAGTTGTACCCATATGTAAGTTGGTACTTAAATTACCCCTTGATAAATGTCATAAATATATTAATAACATTTTCTCCAAGATTTAAACATGAGGTATCACCAGTACTCTGAGCTGAATGAAGTTGCTCTATCATTAAGAAAATTTCCCCTTTCTTCCTTTATTACTGCCTTCCCCTACTTCTCCATAAGTTTTAATAATAGAATATTTGAAGAATGGATAAATGATGTCATATAATTTTTTATCTAGTATCTTTCTCTTATTAAACCCTAAATTCTATAAAGACAGAGGCTATACCTTTCTTGTTTATCTTTGTATGCTTAATGCCTAAGATTGGTATGTAGTAGGAATTCAGTAAATTAGTTGAATGAATGAATAGTAGGACATAAAATATGAATGCTGCTCTTAGAAACTGGCTTTGTTGAAAATCCATTTCTTGCATATTTAAATATTTATATTACAAAATACAATGAGGAGAAATAACAAGAAAAGAATATTTTCAATATGAGTATTTTAAAACTGAATTTGCTACTTGCTTTTTAACACTTAAAGAATAGTCCAATCAGTAATCAATTTAAAGTAGTTTTTGAAACTCAACTTTTTGGATTAATACTTGGAGCTACATTTGATCATGTGATCTTTATTAGCTCAACTAATGTAATTTATGGCCCAACTAAATTAAAGTAGTTTGAAGGCATAATATGGAAATACTCATACTTTTACCATGAGTATCAGTTTTAAGGGTTTTAATTGAAACATGATGTAGACTATGTAGATAATAGCATTTTTATTGTTTATTTCAAATTGTAACTTGAGAATTTTAAGGATTGAAGAATATTTCCAAGTATAACAGAAAATTATATACTCCTGGGTTCAGAAATTATTATTTAAGCAAAATAGTGCAGTGTAAAAAGCCTGACTAATCAGAAACACAAGGACCACAGTAAGTGTACATAACTCCCCCAAACAGTGGTAGTGTAGACTGTTCATTTAATTAAAGGTACGTACAAACACTGCAGTTACTTAGGAGACATGATAAAAACAAACAAACAAACAAAAAAAAAACACTAACTACCATGTGGGTCTTGATAAGGTAGAAAGTAGTCATAAATTTAAATTTGATATATTATGAACTTTAATATGGCCGCTTGTTTAGAAAGGCTATTAGTACTTGGCCATACAGCAGTATACTTGGAGAATAAAATTCTACTCAAGGTTTCATAATGTCTTTTTGGCTCTATCTAATTGTAGTATCTCTGTTACTATTTGCCTAAGTTTTGTCCCTTTGTGACTTTAAGGGTATATTTTCATCCTATATTTTTCTCTAGGCATCCACAAGGACAAAGATAAACCTCCTAGCTTCTCTGTTGTCCTTGAGACGTTGAGGCGTACCTTGACAGATTACCAGAACAAGCTGGAAGATGCATCTAATGAGGTAACACTTGCATTGTTTGGCTGCACACATATAGCCTTCGGCCTGTACCAGTACGTATTCCTTGCTTGTTACAAAGGTCAAAAAGATTGGGAATGTTGAACTGACAGCTTCACAGATACAAAAAATAATAAATTATCTTTCACTGTTCTTTCTTTAAGTGTGGCCTAAAGTCATGTCTCACTTATGTTTTTGTAACTCTTCAGTCACACTATTATTTTCAAAATTATAAAGACTCTATCACTTCTTGATCTTCATAATTTATCTGTTTTAATGAAAACACTATGCAAGTAGTTTAAGTTAATAT
Source organism: Piliocolobus tephrosceles (assembly GCF_002776525.5). Classification (NCBI taxonomy): domain Eukaryota; kingdom Metazoa; phylum Chordata; class Mammalia; order Primates; family Cercopithecidae; genus Piliocolobus; species Piliocolobus tephrosceles. The sequence goes on along the minus strand of NC_045447.1, from coordinate 64,218,189 downwards.
GTACTGTATTTAAATGTTAATGTGTTTTTACAACGTTTGGTATAGCTACTGGAAATTTAGGTTTTGTCAGTGTTTTAGGTTAAGATTTCTACAAACTGTGGAAGTCTTAATAAAAAAGAGAGAAATTAGTTTTCATTCTCTAAAGGGAGTAAAGTGTTGTTAGAAGTTTTTAAAAAACAAATATCTGTTTGATGTAGCCTGGGAGCTTTTAGTTTGCTGATTGAAAAAGCTCATGCTTCTATTTATCATCTCATTTGTATTGTTTAATGTGTGGGTTGATAATTTTCTTGGGTATTAAAATGTTTTATGAATTTGTGCTTTAAAAATTGAAGAGTTTGTCTAGTTACATCTTGTCAAATTAGCATATGAAGTAATTACATTAAATACAATTAGTTAGCAAAGCAACAAACAGATTGTTAGAGTCAAAGACAAGTCACGTAGCATGGAATTTGGAGTTTATCCTTGTGTTTATCTCTTTCTTTCATATAATATAAATGCCACAAAACGGTTACATTTCACATTTCAGATGCGGCTTATTTTATTTTAGCTTGCTAAGGTGAACAAAGAAGGAAAAGTGAGTCTTCTTAATACCCTCGGTAATTGTTCAAAAGGCATAAAAGAAAATGACCATCGAAATAATTAAATTTCTATGAAGAACAAATATTATGAAGTCTTTCCCAGTGAGACAAGACAACCTGTATTGTTAGTAGTTTATGAAACTCTTCTGAGGCCTAGGTCTGGAAGCTGCAGGGTAACTAGGAACATATTACCCACAGCGAATTGTTATTTGGGAGGATGAATGTCACATGATCCTCAGCACAGTTGAAAAGTCGACTCAGCAGGCTTTGGCTTAGTAATGCGCTTTGTTGTGAACCAGTGCCAGAGACAGCAGTGGGGAGACCAAGGGGGTGGCTGCAAAGAAAGCAAAAAGAGCAGTCTGACAGAAAGAAGAATGAACTGTCAAAGAAAATAAATCACAAGCGGTGCAGGACCAACTGATGACCTGCCACAAGCCTTCCCAGTAGGACTGCATGTGACCGACCCTGAAGTTGTCATATGGAGTGAGAGACCAGTGAATACCCTTATGATGTATAGAAAGAACAGTCTTCTGCTCTGTTCTCTTTTCTTTACTTGTAGATGCCCCTGCTTCTGGCATTTTGGTCCAGTAGGATTTTAAGAATAAAGTTGTATTTGTTTACAACAAGAATGAAATCCTTTATCTGAATGTGTGGTAAAAATACAGTAACATCAGTGATATTTTAAGCTTGAATGCTTTCTTTTCTTTTTAGCTACGTGAACTTGTGACAGAAGCTATATAGTATTTAACCAAAAGAAATAATTTTTTGAAGACTCTTAATTACTATTGAAAAATTTTTATTTAAGTAATTGCATAAAAAGCACTTAAAGATTAACTTTTGAGGTACTCTCCTTGAAAAATGTAAAAAAATTACTTACATTTTCTTTCATCAGCTAAACAGCATGAACGATGCTAGGGAAAAGGCATGTAATGAACTTGATTCTACGAAACAGAAGATAGACTCTCACACTAAAAATATAAAGGTATTATTTAGAATAACGTTTACCTTTTGTATTAAGAAACAAATATAGTTATCTAGGGAATATTTTAAAGTAGAGATATTGAGGTACCTGAAAATATATATTTGTATTTTTTAAAGTATGTATGGATAGAATTTTAATTTTTTCTTGTTGATTAAGAGTAACAAGAATGGTTTTTTCATTTAAAAAATTAAAACTTGATTGGAAATTGTTTTGGTTAAAGGAAAATTTGTTTCCCAGATTCAATAATAATACCTTATGAGATTCAAATAATTATTTAAGATGAAATGTCCAGCCTTAGGTACATATTAAACGTATTTTACATAAGCACATCCGTATTTGGAGTCAGTTTTCATCATTTTACGGTGGAGCCATTGTTTTCAGTACATCGTGTCTGTTAATGGGCTGAGACCACACCTGGCTAAGGCCCAGGACTATATTTTACTTTCTGTGCTGGTTTTATGTACTACATCTTTGCAAAATTATACTGAGTCAGCTCTCAGAAGTTTCTCAGTATTGCTGGAATTTTATTTTGTTGTTTCATGTTGGGTTTGTCATGGACACACTTCAATAGAATTTGTTAAGTTTAAGGAATAAACAGTTCAGCAGAACTTTGTGCCACATATTTGAGATTTCTATAAGTGGTTGGGATGTCATTGGAAAGTAAATGTGCTTATATTAAATGTAAGATATTTATTTTAAAATACTTAAAAAATTTTGAACTACAACATTGTTTTAAAAAAATAGGTTGAAAGGAAACTGCCTTGAAAGAACTTTCTGGAATAAGTCATCATATTAACATTTTATATAAATGTTTAAACATAACAAATGTTCTAATTTTTGAGCTAAGATATTATATTTAGAAAATACATTCAGTAAAATATTTTAATGTAAACAGATGCTTTCCTGCCTTTGTGATTCTTTCATTGTAAAGCTTTGAAAATTTTCAATATGTATTTTATACTAGTGTCCCCTCACCCCTTGTTGGCTGGCCTTTCTACAATCTCTTTATTTGGTATCTATGACAGGAACTTCAGGATAAACTGGCTGATGTCAATAAAGAGTTAAGCCATTTACGCACTAAATGTGCAGACCGAGAGGCTTTAATAAGCACTTTAAAAGTGGAACTACAAAATGTACTGCACTGTTGGGAGAAAGAAAAGGCTCAAGCAGCCCAGTCTGAAAGTGAACTGCAGAAGCTTTCCCAGGCTTTCCATAAGGATGCTGAGGTATTACCTGAGACTCAATGACTGTCAGGAAAGGCCTTTCACTAATTTCAGTGTTATACATCAAGTGACTATTTTTACTTGTATTTAATTAAGAAATTGTTCTGAGCAGAGTATTTTGAAATGTTCGTGACAGCTGCAAAATCACTCTCTTCATTACTCTTGTGTAATTCTCTCTTGTGAGAGAAGTACTATAACTTGCACAACTAATTTTCTTGATTATCATTTGTACAACTCTCGTTTTTGACTTTTAGAACATTGTAACTCAAGTAACTATGCTCCTAACAGTCCTTTCAAGGTTTGCCTGTTTGCCAATGACAAAATTATTTTTTATTTCAGTAGCTTGGTAGATTGATATGGTGGAAAGAATAAGTATTTTATAATCAGATAGACCTGAACTTGGATCCTGATACTTCTGTTTATAAATGGTTTGGCTGTGGACAAGCTATACAACTTAGCCTCTCCACATCTTAGTTTTCTTATTTATTTTTTTTCTTTTTTGAGACAAAGTCTTGCTCTGTCGCCCAGGCTGGAGTGCAGTGGCGTAATCTGGGCTCATTGCATCCTCCACCGCCCAGGTTCAAGTGATTCTCCTGCCTCAGCCTCCTAAGTAGCTGGGATTACAGGTGTCCACCACCGTGCCCAGCTAATTTTTGTATTTTTAGTAGAGATGGGGTTTCACCATGTTGGTCAGGCTGTTCTGGAACTCCTGACCTCAGTTGATCCGCCCACCTCGGCCTCCCCTCCTAAAGTACTGGGATTACAGGCCTGAGCCACTGTGCCCGGCCTAGTTTCTTTATTTGTAAAACAGTAATAGTATCTACTTTAACAGATAGCCTCCTTACTCTGTATGATTATAGGATGTTAATAAAATTTAGAAAAATAAAAGTCCCATAAAATTAAAACTTTTCATTTAGACCCCCTGGAGAGTTGCCTATCCCTTTGTGTTTATTAATGGTGTAGAAAAATATTATGGCACAAATTTCATATTTCGTATGAGCCTGTGTAAATGGAATTATCTTCTAGTTCTTTTTACCCTATGGATTATAGAGCTAGTCTAGCTAGTGGAACTGGTTTATCTAAGTCGTCCTGCATATTGAGTTCATTACTCCAACAAATATGAACATGAATGCCAAGAGAGTAAAAAGGAAACATTCTTTCCACTCTTTTTACAGTCTGGGATTTAAATTGTGTCCACATGAAGGGGTTGGAATTGCTCTACACATCAGATAATGATTAAAGTAAAGGAAACTAGAAGCCTGACTGTATTGTAAAGTCAGCATGTCTACAGCACTGTGGTTGGGTTCAACATGTGTGAATTGATTTTGGATTTTGGAGTCTCTTTTCATGCCAAATGGATGATTATCATGCTTGGTTTATCACAGCCCAAGCAAAAAGGACATAATAGCGACACAATGAATTATCCTTAAGGATGAACTTCCTTGAGAACGAATGTGGTCAGTAGGAGGAAGATTTTTATGTATTTGTTAAGTTATATTTAATAAGACTTTAAAACATTTTGACCTAGTTAAAAAATGCAAAAGTCATCATTAACTGCTTATGAAAAGGCATAGCATATTTGTGAAAAAATCTGATTTCTTAAATTTGTTGTTGTAACTACATTTTCAAATTTTTTGTTTTTTAAATTATTGTTTTTGGAAAAAAAAGTAAGGTGGCATATATAGTGAACTAAAGATTTATATTTTGATATTTGTAAGAATATTCTCTATAATTTCTAATTATAAAACTTTTGCATATGCTATATTCAGTTTTTAAAAAATGTATAATAGACTTTCTAAATTTTCTTTTTAAATTTGTCCCTTTTAAAAGTTTTCTTCCTGCTGATCTATTAAAAAATCTTGAGGGAACTTTTTTATCTACATAAAATAAAAATAATCATTTTGCAGCTTCACAGTTACCTTGTCTTTGAGTTCCATGCTTTGGGACTTTACAGATGAAACACCTTATAAAGAGAGCTATTTGACATTATAGTAGATAAACCCTCCTCATGTGTTCAAATGTGATCTACTTTATATGAATTCTGCAGCATAGTGTTTCTAAGTCATTCAGCAATGGATAGTTTAATTACTGAAGTGGTAATACAATTTTAAAGGACTTTTAAAAAACATATTTCTAATTGGACGTTTTCAAAAGTATGCCTTAAGCAGCTATATCCATTTTTTTTTGCTGTTACTTTATAATATTTAAACACCTACAAATGCCCAGTGTGCCAAATACTATATGAACTTATAAGTGGGGAAAACAAATGAGCCCATCTTCCATATCTTTCATATCACTATCTGCTTTGCCTAAGGGGCTTGGGATAGATTTCCTATAAGTAGTAAGTAAACTGGAATCTCTGGGGGAAGAAGAAAGCTGAGTAATTGTGTCCATGTAAAGTACAGATATTGGTATAACTTTTTTTCATCAGAGTTGAATAACACTATTTTTTTCTGTATTGTTTTTTGACAAGTAGTATCTATTTTGGCAAATGTAAATATTAAATTATAGAATTACTATACTGAGTTACAGTTAGATAGACTTATAAACAATGAGTCCAATCCAGACACTTCGTGTGATAGCTAAGGAAACTTAGGCCTGAACAGGTGTTTACTCAAATCACAACCTCATCAGTAGCAGAGCTGGGAATGAATCTTGGTCTTCTGGCTTCTAGACTCAGATTTTGATTTTGAATACCAAGTGTAAGCAGTTCCAAATGTTTTATCTGGTGCTTAGTTTTGAATATAAAAAAGTCATTAAAATATTCTGAGACTTGAGTATTATAATTTCCTTTTCAGGTTTTTGAAATTAACTCTTCACCATTTGTATTATGTATTTTACTTCTTACAATGTTTATATACAGCAAATAATTTTTCTTTTTTTTTTTCCTGCAGGAGAAGCTAACCTTTCTTCACACCTTGTATCAGCACTTGGTAGCAGGCTGTGTGCTCATAAAACAACCAGAAGGCATGCTGGATAAATTCTCTTGGTCTGAGCTTTGTGCAGTCTTACAGGAGAATGTTGATGCCCTGATTGCAGACCTCAACAGGGCTAATGAGAAGGTAACTGTCCTCAGGCACCAGATACCTCTATTAAATTCAGTGACATTTGTCCACATCACAGTATCATTAAGAGGGGCTGACATTCATCTTATTTCAAAAAGAATTTGGATGTTAATAATTCAATACCATTAATTATGGCTTGTCTACAACTCAGTTTGATGCCATTGCTGTGGGCATGTAAATGTGACTGAAGTCTGTATGAAGTCTCTAAGCTCCACTTTCTGTGCAGGACATGCTAATACTACTAGCCAGTATTAGCCACAGGGACCTAATTAAAAGAAAATAAATTAATCTTACTGATGAAGCAATTCAAAGAACTTAGTCATTTACATTAATAAACCAACTCTTTATGTTAGCATAAAATAGAAACAGGATACAGTTATTCAAAAACATGATCTTAAAATTCTTTACTTAGGAAATATAAGATGTTATTTTTAAAAGCACTTAAACATTTTAAATTATATGCTTATGATTTGCTTCTCGAAATACAACAAAGTGTGTATTAGAAAACTCGTTCCGTGCTTTAGAATGCAAAAAGTGTATTTTATAGGAGAATATAGTAGACCTTTATGGTAACATTACTATCTCACAAGTCCAGGAAATCAGTCTCCAGCAAATATTTAAAAACCTGCTTTTGGTTATAGAAAATTACAGTGGCTTAGCAGATCAACATATACCACCATTGAAGACATTGGTTCTTATCCTGGGTCTATTGAACGTGGTCAGTACTGTGTTTATGTGGTTTAGTTTCCAGGTCTTAGTTGCAATGACATTTGCTCTTAAGGAACAAGAAGAGAAAAACTGTCCTGTAAGTTAAAAAAAATTCTGTTGAAGTAATAAAACAGCATATTGACCTAATTTCAGGGTGATTTTTTTTATTATTGAGCATTTTATCTTGGTCCTATTGACAAACACAACCATAGACACTGAGATGTAGGGCTAAGAAATGAGGGAATAAATTGTGAGAGGCACAGATGCTCTTCATGATTGTGAATGTGTACATAATGGATTTGAAAATTAAAGATAATTAAAATGAATGTATTTTAACCCTATGAGATGGTATTATATTTTTAATAGTTTTCATTGTTTCAAAACATCCTTAATAGTCATACATTTTAGAAAATGATGATTTTCTTTCCAGTGTTTGAATATGAAACAAAAAATGGTTAGAACATTCTGCTTTATTTTATGCAAACTGCTTGCGGATTTTTAAATCTTTACTTTCTTTCCCACTGAGATATTTGAATAGCTTGAGCCTTGGTTCCAGAAGTAACAGTATCTTTCTCAATGTCAATCAAATTAATTATAGAATAAGTAACTTCATGAGAAAGAGAAGATGAAAAATTTGCCATCTAAGTATACAAATAACACAATTTTCTGCTAATGTATGACAGTTTACCCTGCTATTTTCTTTTTTAAAATTTATTTACATTCTATGTTAAAATTTTTATATGATCTTAAGGAATAAAATATAGTAGGGCATTTTGGGTGTTTTATTAGGGGAGACGACACAAAGAAATAGCTTGTGAGCACATTTCCTTCTCTGTTGCATCTCCCCATATAGATAAGCCATCTAGAGTATATCTGTAAAAACAAGTCTGACACGATGAGAGAGCTTCAGCAGACTCAGGAAGACACCTTTACCAAAGTGGCAGAACAGATCAAAGCCCAAGAGAGCTGCTGGCACAAACAAAAGAAGGAACTAGAGCTGCAGTATTCTGAACTCCTCCTGGAGGTGCAGAAGAGGGCACAGGTATGCTACCTTTACAAAGGGCTTTAAAAAATGGGTTACTCAGTGTAACCATTAGAAACGTTTTTTTTTTTCCAGTAGCAATGTTAAATCGGTTTAAACTTCTTAAGAACTTCATAGAACTTGTTTAGATGCACATATATATGTTTAGATACACACACATACGTGTGTGTGTATGGGTATGTATATTAAGGATTGTCTTTCATGTAAGTTTGGAAATATGTGGGTTTCTGATTAAAATATCCCAAAATGCATTGATCAGTTAATTAAATGCTAAAATTATATTTCCTTTATTTATTTTTAAAATAAAAGATTAAAGTATTTGGTAATATATTGTCAGTTTTAGTGTAAGTATTCCTTTATCCAGTTTACTCTATTTGTGGAGGTTCCTATGTGAACCATCATTTAAATTTATTTGGGTTAAAATCTCTTATGCCTACTGACATTATATAAGAACTGGCGTTATCGTTGTAGGCCGTGTAGCAAAAGTAATTCACTATGAGTTGTATTATGTATTATATCTTGATTGAGAGTAGAAGTTATGGGTTGTTAACATAACCATGTATTTTTCTACACAAATTATCATCAATATTATTTATATTGTTAACTGTCATCTTCACGTAATCAGGAATAACATCATGATAGGGTATAATTTTTTGTCATTGAATTTATTAATAGGTCACTTTTGTTCCTGTTAGGATACTTATGAACCAGAAGGTTGTATATTCTTCCCATGGTTGATTCAGTATTTAGCCTCTTTATTTGATCCATTCATGCTTGGCAAGTCTAATTAAAAATAACCAAGCTATATAAATATATATACATACACATATATAAATACAATTATTATTATTATTATTATTATTATTATTATTATTATATTAAATCAGGCCATTCTGCATCCCCAGATTTAAAGGTCCTGTATGAACTTATGCCTTTCTATATGAATTTGAATGAATCAACAAATGTACCATCTAAAAGTAGTAATTTTTTCATTGTATACAGACTACTATATTATATGCTCTGCATTTTCTAGTATTGAAGTAAAAGACCTAAATAATTTATTTTAATTTTGTAGAGGTAGCACTGATATATAGTGATATGCACAGATCTTAAGTGTATAATTTGATGTTTTTAAAAAGTATTTATTTGATATGTAATATTTGTACAGATTTATGGGGTACATGTGATATTTTAATACATGCATAGAATGTGTAATGCTCAAGCCAGAATAAGATATCTATCACCTTGAGCATTTATCATTTCTTTGTGTTGGGAGCGTTTCAAATTTTCTCTTCTTGCTATTGTGAAATATACAATATATTGTTGTTAATAAAGTCACCTTACTGTGCTTTTGAACACTAGACCTTATTCCTTCTAACTGTATAATTGTACCCTTTAACCTACCTCTCTCCATCCCTTTCCTCCCCCAACACACCCTTCCTAGACTGTGGTAACTACAATTTGATGTTTTGACCAACGTAAACACCCATGTGATCATGACCCCATTTAAGACTTCAAACATTTTCATTACCCTAGAATGTTCTCGTGTTCTTTCTTCCAGTCAGTTTTATGCCTCATAGGCAACCATTGTTCTGATGCCTGTCATCGTAGATTAGTTTTCACCTGTTCTTGAATTTCATGTAAGTGGAATCATTCAGTAGTCTGGTGTTTGACTACTTTCACTCAGTATTAATGTTCTGAGCATAATGTCATTTATGTTGTTGTATGTATCAGTACTTCATTCTTCTTTATGGTCACATAGCATTCCATTTTATCACAGCACCCCTATTTGATGGATTGTGTGTTGATGGATATTTAATTGTTTCTGTTTTTTAGATATTGTAGATAAAATTGCCACAAACATTATTGTACAAGTCTTTTGTTAACATATGGTTTTATTTCTCTTGGTTAATTACTAAAGTGCAGTTGCCAGGTCATAGGATATATGTGTATTCATAAGAAACTGTCAAAAGTTTCTAAAAAAAGCTTGTGTCATGTTTTATTTCCACCAGCAAAATATGTAAGTTTCCATTGTTCTACATCCTCTGCAGCGCTTAGTATTGTCAGTCTTTTAAATTTTAGTCAATATAGTGGTTTTAAAATGGTGTTTCATTGTGGTTTAAAGTAACATTTTTTTTGGTGATTCATGATGCTGAGCACCTTTCATATACTTATTGGCTATTCACATATCTTCATTTGTAAAGTGTCTCTTCTACTGTTTTCTCATGTAAAAAATAGAGATATTTGTGTTTTTATTATTGATTTCTAAGCATTCTTTATATATCCTGGATGCATATCCTTTGCCATGTATATGCATCGCAATATTTTCTCTGAATCTCTTGCTTCCCTTTTCAGTTGTTTCTTTTGATGATCATATAAGTTTTAAAATTGTGATGAAGTCCAACTTATAAATCTTTTTCTCTTTTGGCTATTTATTTGTATATGTGAAATGATTTTTCCTTACCTCAAGGTTGGGAAGATAATCTCTTGTTTCTTCTAGAAGTTTCATAGTTTTAGCTTTGACCTCTAAGTTTGTGATTCTTCTCAAATTAATTTTTGTGTGTGATGTTGGGTAGAGTTTCATTTTTCCCTCTTCATTTATTGTTCCCACATCACTTGTTCAGCACTTTCCTAGATGAATAGCCTTGGTACCTTTGTGAAAAAACATTTGGCCATACTTAGAAACCACAGACGTGTCCATCTATATAGTTTTGCCCTCTCCAGAATGTCATATAAATGGAATCATACAGTATATAGCCTTTTGGGTCTGGTTACTTTTACTTAGCAAAATATATTTGAGATTCAGTCACATTGTTGCATGTATCAGTAGTGCATTCCTTTTTACTGCTGAATAATGTCCCATTGTATGGCTGTAAAATTTTATCCAAATACTTGCTGATGGGCCTTTGGATTGCTTTTTTTTTTTGGCAATTTTAAGTAAAGATGCTTTAAACATCCATGAAAAGGTTTTTGTGTGATCATAAATTTTCATTTCTCTTGGGTAAATACTTACGAGTTTGATTTCCAGATTATATGGTAAGTGTATATTCATATGGTTATATGGTAAGTGTAACTTAAGCAACTATTAAATTGTTTTTCAAAGTGACTGTATCATTTTGCATTCTCACTAGCAATGTAAGAGATTTCCAGTTGCTCTGCACTTGTGCCAGCGTATGGCTTCATCATTTTTTTCTTTTGAATTGTATCCATTATAATAAGTGCGTAGTGCCATGTCATTGTGATTTTGATTTACATTTTCCCTACTGCCTAGTAAATTAATCATTTATTTATGTATTTATTTGCTATTTGTATATCTTTTCTGGTGAATTATCTTTTCAGATATTTTGCTCAGTTTTTAATTGGATTGTGTGTTTTCTTATCGTCAAAGTTTGAGAGTTATTTACATATCGCAGGTTCAAGTCATTTGTCAGATATGTGATTTGTAAATATTTCCTACTGTTCTGTTAGCAGTACTTTTGCAAAGCAAATGTTTCAAATTTTGATGACCCACTTACCAGTTTTTTTTATGGATTATACTTTTGATGTTACATGTAAGAACTCTTTGACTAAGATTATAGGCACCAAGATTTTCTCCATTTTTTTTCTATATGTTTTGTAGTTTTAGGTTTTACATCTAGGTCTATGATCAATTTTGAGTTAGTTTCTGTAAAGGTTTGAGATATGGATTAAGGTCAGTTTTTTTTTTTTTTTTTTGCATATTCATGTCCATTCCAGTACCATTTATTGAAATCACTGTCCTTTATTGAATTGCCCTTGTACTTTTATCAAAAATCAGTTCACTGTTTGTGTCAATCTACTTCTAGACTTTCTTGTCTATTCCAGTTATTTATGTGTCTAATTCTTTTTTTTTCAATACTATACTGATCTAATCACTCTAACCTTTTACTAAGTCTTAAAATCAGGTAGTGTGAGTCTTCCAACTTCTTTTTTCATCAATGTCCTGAACTGTTTGAAATCTACAAGAAGGCATAGCAATTCACTTTTTTCTCTTTTCAAAAATAAAATAAAATAAAATAAATTGGCGTATATTCTGTATTGTTTACCTACATATTTGCATTTTTATCAAATATAATTGAATATACTGCAGCAATTTATTTTGGTATTGTATTTGATAAGCTGTTATTATAATACATATTATAGGACCTGTAAATTTTATTTTAGGAAATTTTATGATTGATTCTATATTTTTTACCCCCAAAACTGCAATGCAAATAAAAAAATTTCATTTTACATTACTTAATACATTTTCAAAAATTACGTTGATAAGGACACGAGGGGGAAAATAACCCTAATTGTTATATAGGATTGTGAGTTATAGAGGATGTTTGGTGTCATGAGCATAACCCTCAGTACGTTCCATCTGCTGGGAAATAAATAACTTATTCTTAGAGTCTTATGTTTAATGTTTGGCCATTGTAAAGAAGTGATTAGTAAAAGACACTAAATTAAAGTAAAAAACAATATTTGGATTTGATTGATTTTATATGAAAAAATGTAATAGATGTTAGAAAAGTAGTATTTGTAAGAATCCAATATTTCTAAGACTTTTCTAATGTCTAAGCTTTAAAACAATTAGTGTAAATGCTACTAGAAAAATGAAATTTGCAGAGAACGCAGCCTGGTTTTACTATCACAGCATGTTTTTAGCATTGGGTAAAGTTTGCTAGCCCCATGTTGGGTAGTTCTTGAATTTAAATACATTGGAGCCATCATGTAAATATATCTCAAGTGTCTATGCCTACTAAAGTATCTGGGCCCAGTGCCACATACCATTCCATTTACTAACTTTGCTTTTGTAATCTTAGTATTTATGTTCTTGTTTCTTTTCTATTTGAAAAAGATAGTTATTGGAACAAGAACTTCCTTTCTAGAAGTAAAGTTTTTTTACTGTCAAGTAAGAGTTACCCTTGATGTAATGTTTATTGTAAACACTTTAGATTTATTTGACATTTTAGTAAAAATCAAGTGAGTTTAGAATGGAGAACAAAACTCAGGGAAATTCAAGTTCATCATGCTATGTTGCATTTTATTCCTCTTTTACCATGGTATTGAGAGTGTATTTGGCAAGAAACCCAGGTGAGTCATAAAGTGTTAGTAGGTGTTGAAACTTTTTCTTCATAATTGAACTCCAAGAATATTCAGAGATAAAGTGGAGCTTATTGATATTGTTGGAGGTGATAATTAATGAAGGTATACATGCCAGCCTGCAATGATTCAGAGAGTTAGATATAATCACGTGTACGCTATGTTCTGATAGACTGTGAGTCCATGGGAATGGATACCTCTAATGAAATTTTGAAAGATACTTCTGACTACTTTCCAATGATTGCTTTAGAAATTGTTTTTGTTAATTATAATATTAGCAGTTGAATTTGCATGGTGCTTGATATAATTTTCAGTGCTTTTGCATATTTTGCACGTCTTTCCTTTTTTTTTTTTTTGAGACAGAGTCTTGCCCGGTGACCCAGGCTGGAGTGCAATGGCACTGATCTCGGCTCACTGCAACTTCTGCCTCCTGAATTCAGACGATTCTCCAGCCTCAGCCTCCTGAGTAGCTGGGATTACAAGCACCCACCATCACGCCCAGCTAATTTTTGTATTTTCAGTAGAGATGGGGTTTCACCATGTTGGGCAGGATGGTCTCGATCTCCTGACCTTGTGATCCTCCCGCCTTGGCCTCCCAAAGTGCTGGGATTACAGGCATGAGCCACCACGCCTGGCCGCATGTCTTTTCTTATGTAAGCCCCACCACAGGCATATGAGATAGGTCATTTAAGTATCATTTCTATTTTACAAGAGAGGAATCTAAGGTTCAGACAACTGATACTACTTACTTGTGTGGTAAGGAAGTTCTAGGGACAGGATGCGAATAAATATAACCGTATGTAAAATGTCTAGCCCATTGCTTGGCATTTAGAAATTACAAAGTGAATGTTATGGACTGTTTTAGTACCTTATTACCATCCTTATCTTCTAGTCCCTTTTGCATTATATTCTAATACTGCTTCTTTTAGAAAGATAATGCTATTTTTATATATAAAGCAGTGTCTGTAAATAGGTGTAATGACACCTGAGTTTCATATTTATGGAACTCATATTCCTTTTTTTTTCTTTTTTTTAAAAGCTAGTATCTCACTACATTGCCCAGGCTAGAGGGCAGTCATGCGATCATAGCTCACTGCAGCCTTAACCTCCCTGGCTTAAGAGATCCCCCCACCTCAGCTTCCCAAGTACTTGGGACCACAGGGCACGCCACCATGCTCTGCTAATTTTTGTATTTTTTTTTACTAGAGATGGGGTTTTGCCCTGTTGTCCAGGCTGGCCTTGAACTCCTGGGCTCAAGCAGTACACCTGCTTTGACTTCCCAAAGTGTTGGGATTACAGGTGTGAGCCACGGTGCCCGGCTCATATTTCTCTTTCTTTCTTTCTTTCCTTCCTTCCTTCCTTCCTTCCTTCCTTCCTTCCTTCCTTCCTTC
>NC_045447.1:64053383-64204084 GCF_002776525.5 Piliocolobus tephrosceles | reverse complement strand
CCTTCCTTCCTTCCTTCCTTCCTTCCTTCCTTCCTTCCTTCCTTCTTTCTTTCTTTCTTTCTTTCTTTCTCTCTTTCTTTCTTTCTTTTTTTTTTTTGAAACAGGGTCTCACTCTGTCACCGAGGTGGAGTGCAGTGCTGCAGTCTTGACTCACTGCAGCCTTGACCTCCTGGGCTCAGGTGATCTTACCACTTCAGCCTCCTGAGTAGCTGGGACTATAGACATGCACTACCACGCCTGGCTAATTTTTTGTATTTTTTTTGTAGAGATGGGGTTTTGCCATGTTTTCCCAAGCCATCTGCCTGTCTTGGCCTCTGGAAGTGCTGGGATTAGAGGCGTGAACTACCGTGCCTGGCCGGAACTCACATTTTTAAGTGATTCTAGATTAACTAATGTTTAAACATGATAATGTAAGAAAAATCTAAATAGTGCTACATTGTCAGCCACCCACAAATGGTAGTTCTCTTAATTTGTGTTTCTCAGAGTTTTTTCCTGAGAAACTGCAGTTTTAATGCACTATATCATAAAATTGCTACTGTAGATAAGAATATCAAGATAATTTTTACATAATTTAATTAATATTAATAAAAAACTATGTTATATACCAAATATATAGCACACTGTGTTTCATGCTGTGGTAGTAACAAAGAGGTATACTATATAGTTTTTTTCTCAAAAGTGTAACATAATTGGGGACATACATGAAAAAGTAAATAATACAAGGTTTATCATAGGCTGTACATAATTAGTTGCCAAAAGAATGCTATAAATTTAGAAGAGGAGATGATCAAAGTTTGAGGAGGCTTAGTAGAGGAGACTGGAGCCAACCTGGGCCCTGTTGCCAGGATCTGAAAGCACAGAAAGAAGGGAGATATGGGACACATCAGAATTTAGAGATAATATCATTAATTTTCCAGACAGTCAGAGGTAATATCTCTTAACAATAAGCAATCCATACATCTTGCCTGTATTGACACATTTGTTCCCAGTCTTCCGATAAAAAGAACTCTGTTCTTTTGAGGGTATGGTTTCTCCAAAGGGTATTTTACAATTTACAGTGCTTTAGAAACAAAACAGTAAACACAGGCACATACTATTTTTGGCACATATTTTTGTTGTGTTAAATTTACGTAATGAAGATAGTGTTTTAAAATGAAATAAATAACCATTATGGGGCTTGAGAATGTGTGTGTGTATATGAAGACTGGATAATAGAATTGCTAGATCATATGATAATTCTATGTTTAACTTTTTGAGGACCTGCCAAACTGTTTTTGAAAATGGCTGCACTATTTTACAATCCCATCAGCAATGTCTGAGAGTTTCACTTTCCTACAGAGTATTCTTATTTTTTAACAGAGAAACATTTACATAATAGAGAAAGCAGGTGAATTTATGTTTGTTATATTTTAAAATATTACCATAGCTTAAAAAGGCAAGATATGAAAGTTACAAAAATAAGACACTTTAAATGAAGTCCTTTGATGTCTATATGTCATTGAATGTCCAGTTTGCAATTTGCCTTTTTGCCAACATAAAGAGCAAGAACTCAGCGAACAAGAGTGATACAAAAGAATTTTACTCCCCAGGGAAGTGTCTAATTTCTGGCCCAGAGTCTCAGAGTTCACAGAGTGCTGTAAGCCAGTAAGGCATCCCTCACAGCTTATGTATTTCAGGAAGTAAGTCCGTGATTCGTTAAGGAAAAAAGCTGTCCTTTCTCCCCATTATGGATGTACTTTGAATTTATTAGAGAGTAAAGGAAAACTGGTGAAATTATGTAGTATTTTTGTTATGCTGTTGAATTTTGTGTAAAAGATATGCATTCTATATTTTTAGGTTTTTCCCTTCAGGATTGGAATGTTTTTATGGGGGAATTTGAGAATATTATTTTTTGAAATTAGACACACTGAGGAGCAGGTTATTTCAGTACTAGGAATGCTTTTGTCCCATATGAAAGCGATGTTCCTTCTGTTTGTTTTAAAAATACTGGCCTTTAATCTCCTTGGGTGGAAAACATTAGATTTTTTTTCAAAGGCAAATTTGCTCTATAGCTGTTTCCACCCTTACAATCAAACAGGCTTTGTTCTTCAAGAATAATTCACAGTAAATAATGCAATACTTCTGAAAGTAGTTCCCTATGGAAAGTCAGAATTAATTTAAACCAGAATTCTGACATGTAGATAAGTTCCAAATTCCATTTGGAAATTTTGTTTTTTAAATTATATTTTTCTTTTTTCTAACCCTTTACGTTGTAAAGCTTTTTTCATTAATTGGACATTTGTTCAGTGTCTATTATGGGCAAAACACTGTGCTAAGCAAAATCAGGGATGATTTTATAAAGGGTTATTTAATTCCTTCAATATTTATTAAATACCTACAGGGTATAGAGCACTGTGACAGATACTATAGTAAATAATTCCTAACTTCTAGGAACTAGCAGTCTTGTATTTGAGGGAGAGTAGATGTACACACATGAAATAAATAAGTAGTGTAGAAGTTAAATGCCTGAGTGACTTAAGTTCTCTGAACTGAAGTTCAGAGAAGGTCAAGAGCAGTGTAAAGGAAAATGATAGTAAAGTGAGTCATAGAATAGATAGAACCTGAAATGGGCTCTGAAGATTGTTAGTATTCGAATAGTGTTAGGGGAGATGGAAGGCAAAGGACCTGGGGGTTCTACAGAACATGTTAAATTATGAAAAGTAGTGGTGAGGCTAATGCCTGTATACTAAGGGAACAGATCATCCTCTCCTTGATCATCAGGTTGAGGATAGTGGGAGAAGGAGAAGACATGTGGGGATGTTGGTACCTGAGGGGAGAACCTTGGTTCAGTAAAGACAAAAAAGTTAGGTAATAGAATTAGATAAACCTAGCTGAAGGAGTTTGGGCAAATTGTGTAACTTCTCTTAACCTCAATTTTATTATCAGTAAAACTGTGCCAACCTCATAGTTTAGTATAAGGATTAAAAAGAATATATGTAAAGCATTTAGAACAATGCCTGCAATATGAATAAGCACTATAATATTCAAACTATTCCCATTAAAATAGAGAAATAATAGGCCTCACAGTATCCACTGAGATTTGGGTTCTAGTAGGAGTGAACTGGAAACTTTGAAATCAAATTATTTATATAATACCAATTTTTTTTTTTTTTGATAGCAAGTCTCACTCTGTTGCCCAGACTGGAGTGCAGTGGCGCGATCTTGGCTCACTGCGGCCTCCGCCTCCCAGACTGAAGTGATTCTCCTGCCTCAGCCTCCTGAGTAACTGGGATTACAGACACGTTCCACCACACCTGGCTAATTTTTTGTATTTTTAGTAGAGACAAGGTTTCAATGTTAGCCAGGATGGTCTTGATCTCCTGATCTCGTGATCCACCTGCCTTGGCCTCCCAAAGTGCTGGGATTACAGGTGTGAGCCACTGTGCCTGGCCCTCCAATGTGTATTTTTTAATCTGTTAATTGATCTTTTCTTTTTATGCATCTGGATTTTTAGTTTTAGCAATCCTATCTTTATACCAAGATTAAGTAATTTGCCTGCATTTTCTTCTAATATTTCTGTGGTTTCATTTTTTTTACATATAGATTTATGGTCTATTTGAAATTTACTTTTGTATAAAATGTCAGGTGTAGATCAACTTTTATATTTTTTTCCAAAAGGCCATCTGGTTATTTCACCACCATTTAGTCTGTCTTTTTCCCTCTGCTTTGAATTGCTACCTTTATCACTGAAGGTTTTTTTGTGCCTAGATCTGTTTCTAGCTGTTTATTCTGTTACATTGGTCTTTTTTTTTTTAATGTACAAATAACATGATTTTTAAATTAGAGGTTTTTTTGTTTGTTTGTTTGTTTTTTGAGACAGAGTCTTGCTTTGTCATCCAAGCTAGAGTGCAGTGGTGCGATCTTGGGTTGTTGCAACCTCTGCTTTTCAGGTTCATGCAGTTCGTCTGCCTCAGCCTCCCAGGTAGCTAGGATTACAGGCCTGTGCCACCGTGCCTGGCTAATTGTTTTTTTGCATTTTTAGTAGTGACAGGGTTTCACCATATTGGCCAGGTTGGTCTCAAACTCCTGATCTCAGGTGATCCACCTGCCTTGGCCTCCCAAAGTGTTGGGATTACGGGGGTGAGCCACCGTGCCCGGCCTTAATTAGAGGTTTTGTTGGTGTTTCAATATGTGGTGGGGCTGTTCCCCTCTCATTCGTCTTCTTTTTCAGGGTTAAACTCAACTTGCCTAGCTTCAGTAAAAAACGGCTTTGTTTTTTAGTGGAATTGCACTACGTTTATCAATTTACTTAGGAATAAATTGAATCTTTGTGATGAGTTAGGCTATTGAAGTTTGAAGTATTATTTGTGTCTTTCAGCTGTATTTAAAACTTTTCCTCATATAGATTTTTTACATTTCAGGCTAAATTGATTCCTAAATTATTCTGTCTTTTTTATTATGGAATTCTAAATGGAGTTTTCTCTTCCATTATCTTCTTTTTTGTTTATCTGTATATATTAAGGATATTGATATTTTAAATTGTGGTAAAATATACATGGCATATAATTTACCATTTTGATCCTTTTAAAGTATACAGTTCAGTGGCATTAATTATGTTCACAGTATTTCACAACCATCACCACTATTTAGCTCCTGAACTTTTCATCACTCCGAACAGAAACCCTGAACCCGTTAAGCAGTCACTCCTTGTTCTTTCTTCTCCTCAGCCCCTGGCGACCAAAAATGTGTTTTCTATGTCTACAAATTTTCCTAGTCTTGTGTATTTTATATAAATGGAGTCACACAAATGTGGCCTTTTGTGTCTGGTTTCTTTCTCTTAGCATAATTTTTCAATTTATGTTGTACCATATATTAGTTCTCCATTCCTTTTTAAGGCTGAATAGTATTCTGTTGTGTGGATATATTACATTTTGTTGATTCGTTCATCCCCTGTTAGGCATTTCTGTTTTTTCCTACCTTTTGGCTATTGTGAATAATGTTGCTGCGAACAAAAAGCTATTGATTTTTTTGTGTGTTAATTTCATATATTTTAACCTTACTGACTTTTTTTTTTTTGTTTGAATTCTGTCATTGGATCTTTTGGTATTTCTAGATTTATGATCACATTTTCTACAAGTAGAGATAGTTTTACTTCTTCTTTGCCAGTTCTTATGTCTCTACTTGCTTTTTGTTGCCTAGTTGCACTGGCTAATAACACACCAAATACAATGTTAAATACTACTGGAGATAGTGGGTATTCTTGCCTTGCTCTGGAACTTGGTAAGAATGCTTTAGGTTTTTCTCCATTATTAAGATACTGACTTTAGGATACAGTGTCTCTATCTCTACCTGTATCTACATGCACAATTTTTCTTGTAATTTTGTGTGTAATTTTTGTTGAAAACACTTCTGCCTGAGACACTGAGGTTCACTTTTATTTTCACTTACCCCAGTATTGCTAGTTTGCCTCTTATATTTTCTAGGTTTTCTATAACTTTCTTTTTTTCCTCTAATTGAACAGATGAAATTGATTTTGAAGAGAAGATGGAATTAACCTTTGTGATTTTCATTTGTTCCCCTCATCCTACTCCCAACTGCTGCAACTCTCCTGCCACCCCTGGCCATCTTTATTATGTTTCTAATTCTCACATCCCTTTACTAACAATAGGACAGTTCCAGGATTTTATGGCTTCTCATACCTCTCCAGATAAAGTTAAGTTTCTTAGTGTAGCACATTAGGCACTCAGTCCTCTGTTACCTGTGTACTTTTCAAATTTCCATCATTTCTCTCAGTTCTTCAGGTATTCTGAATTATTTCCATCCTTAGAGCATACTATGCTATTTTCTGGCTCTTCCTTTTCCACATGCGAGTCTTCCTGCTTTAATCTAGCTACAAGCCAAGTGTCAAGTTTTATTTTTCCTTAAAGTGTGCCTGCTTTAAGAGGGTTGTCGCACATCCTCTTGCAAGCAGTCTGCATAGCTACTGCTTCTCAGAGTTTCTTGCTCCTTTTAGCACTCCCTGTGGGACACCACTTGCTTTACTAGTGGTCTTTGTGTGGAGTTCTGGGACATAGTCCCATTGATAGAATATGGCTGCCAAAGATTGTTTTAGTGCCCTTTTGTATTCCTCTGGCAACCTGGAATGTCTCTATCATAGCATTATACCACACTAACTGATTTACTTGTCCCTTTTCCGAGTACGTGTAATTTAGTAACTAATCAATGCTATTTTTTTTTTTTTTTTTATGGAGACAGGGTCTTGCACTGTCACCTAGGCTGGTCTCAAATTCCTGGACTAAAGAGATCCTCCCACCTTCACCCGCTTGAGTAGCAAGAACTATACACATACCACTGCACTTGGCTGATATTTTTTAATTTTTTTGTAGAGACAGGGTCTTACTCTGTTGCCCAGGTTGGTCCCAAACTCCTGCCCTCAAGCGATCCTCTCACTTTGGCCTCCAAAAGTACTGGAATTATAGGTGTGAGCGCTTATGCCTGGCCCCAATAAATGTTTATTGAATAATAAGTGAATAGTAAAGCAAATTGGGATCTGTTATCTTCTTCTTCTTCTTTCTTCTTTTCTTTTGTCTTTCTTCTTCCTTTTTTCATTTTTTAATATTTTATTTTATTATTTTTTTTTGACAGAGTCTTGCCCTGTTATCTAGGCTGGAGTGCAGTGGCATGATTATGGCTCACTGCAGCCTGAACCTCCTGGATTCAATTGATTCTCTGGCCTCAGCCTCCCGAGTAGCTGTAACTATAGGTGTGCACCACCATTCCTGTCTAATCTTTAAAAAAATTTTTATTTGTGGAGATGGGGTCTTGCTATGTTGCCCAGGATGGTCTCAAACTCCTGAGCTCAAGCAACCCTCTCGCCTCAGCCTCCCAAACACCGGGATTACAGGCGTGAGCCATTGTGCCTTGCCCTTCTTGATTTTACTCTTTCTTTCAAGATTCCTTACTGATTAGGTTAAGATTTCATAGAGAGAGCTAGTTTATTTTGTAGTGATTAATTGTGGTTCCTACAGTTAAATTTCTTTTTATTTCAAATTAAGTTTTGGATTGTAAGCACCTTGATTAGGCAAAAAGGAGCAGAGGGCTGCTGAGGCCTAGGTCACAATTAGTATTTCCTGTCACCACTGGAGATGCGCTGTGTACAGCTTTCTGTCATGAGGAGGTAAGACAGAAACTGAAATAAGTGCGTATCCATGAGAGACAGTGCCTTCTCATGCAGTAAATGGTAGACCATGCTATTCGTTATATCATTGATTAAACCGGTTGTTTATTTTGGTAAAAAGTAAAGTCTTTTTTACATCTAGGAACCCCTCTATTGGCAGTGTCATTTCTGTTTAAAAGTAGGAATGAAGAATTAGTGAGGAGTGGAGGAAGAGAAATTATACAGAGAAAGCGTATTTTTCTTTTCTAAATTTGTGTATTTATATGTAAGTCTATAGGAAATTCATGAAATACTCTGAAATTTATGTGTTCTACTTTACGTAAAGCTTCTATGTGAGAGGATTTAAAAATCAATGTGCACATTCAGATCTAAGCTGTTTGGCTCACTGTTGCCCTATCTGTCTTATTTATATTTTGGCTGTTTTAGCACATGTATCTTTTGAAGAGGAAGAAGTAGTTGTCAGCAAAAGTTTGTTTTCTTTGCGTAAAGGGAAATTAATATAATGCCTCTTTGTTTCATGATCAAATATATTGTTTGACCTCTTCCGTAGAAATTTCAAGAAATTGCTGAAAAAAATATGGAAAAATTGAACCATATTGAGAAGTCGCATGAACAGTTGGTTCTCGAAAATTCGCACTTCAAAAAACTGTTATCACAGACTCAAAGGGAACAGACATCCTTGCTGGCAGCCTGTGCATTGATGGCTGGTGCCTTATATCCCCTCTATAGCCGATCATGCGCCTTGTCTACACAGAGAGATTTTCTCCAGGAGCAGGTCAACACCTTTGAGTTGTTCAAATTGGAAATTAGAACTCTAGCCCAGGCTTTGTCAACTGTAGAGGAAAAGAAGCAAGAAGAAGCCAAGATGAAAAAGAAAACATTCAAAGGATTGATACGTATGTTTCGGAAAGTTGTTATTGCAGTTTTGGCAGCAAACAGACTCAAGATTTTGGGCCAATCATGTGCCTCTCTTTTTACCTGGATGGAGAGTTTCAAAGAAGGCATAGGCATGTTAGTGTGCACAGGAGAGCCCAAAGACAAGCATAAATTTCCAAGTAAGATAATTTGTGCTTTAAAAAATACAGGTTGCATGTAAGTGAAATATACAGTGTGACTATACCTGGCTATTATGGAAAAACTTTAAAAAAATCATGTAATATGCCAAATAACATAACATAGTCTCCATATGTATGTATATGTGTGTATGGATAAGTGAATATTTTGTATAAATTAGGCTGTGTTTTTTTGGTTTAAGCAGATTAAAATATAGATTAAAATATAAGGTGACAAATATGTATAATTTGAACTTTGTCTTGTTTTATATTTGAATCCTCTGCAGTAAAGCAAAGAGTTTCTATGGTGATTTTTCAGTTACGTCAATCAAAAACTGCCCTATTTCAAATTATCAGTGTGATTTATTTTCAGTTTCTATGAATAAGTATGAAATGGGTTAAAAATATATTGAAAAATTGTATGAAAATGAGACGAATGTAAATTTTCCAGTTGTTTTTGAATGCTTAACTATTTTGAAGAAATGACTTGTTTTTATTTTTAAAAAGCAGACTATTAAGTAGTGTAAGTAAAACCAAAGAAAATTTCTTTTTTCTATATTTTTTGGTGTCATTTACAATTATTTGTAAATTAGGTCGAGCTAATCTAATATTTCTTAATAGATTTTTCCACAGTAGGCAATGTTCACAATAGGGTTTGATTTGTTTCTTAAATAGCTGAACACTGCTATGAATTTTAAATATAGATTTTAATAAAGTTTTGTAGAATTTTACAATGGATTTTTTCAATTTTATAGAACATCAAAAGGAGCAGTTGCGTTGTTTACAAGCGCTCAATTGGCTCACCAGTTCTGACCTTCTTGCTGCAATAATCAGTTCTATGACTGAATTACAAGATGTCATTGGTAAAACAGGTATGGTTCCTTCTTTTACGTCCTTGCAAAATACACTTAAGAACAAATGTCCAGAAATTCTTTATGTCACAAATTCTAATAAACTGTATAGGGAGAAAATAAATTTATTTTTATATTTATTTTATTCAGTCACGGAGAGATTAATTCTGTACTTAATAATGTAAATTAATATAAATTTTGTCTTTATGGGGAAATGACTTTTCTTGGTGAATGTATCCACCTTATTTTTTTTCTTTCTATCTGTGTTTCCTATGGAAAGCTCATCATTAGCTTTTTATTAGGTAATACTGGCAATGTTCTTTCATATGTTTTTGCCTTGTTTCACTTCTACTTGTGGCTGTAAATTTCATAAGCTTGAGTAATATGAGAGCCAGTAGAAAATTTTTCTCTCTCTTTTTGTGATTTTTTTTACTTTTTCTAGTGTATTTTAGATACAATTAATTTGAATAGTCTGCTCCTTCCGACCTGGTGTGGAACCACCTATTATCAGCGATTTACAAAGGTTTAAAATGCAAGTTTTAAAAAATGATTCCGATCGCATGATATTTTGTCTGACAGGTTCAATGAAAACTAATTGGACTAATTATGGTCATTTCAGACACATTAGTTGTTAAAACTGTATAATGGACTTGTTAAGATTTGCCTGTTTAATGAAATGTAAGCCTGGATGTAATGATAATTTGGAATTTAATTCTTAGACATTTCCACTGTGCAAATATAGATCATACATTGTGATTTCAAATATCTAAACCTAGACTTTTGTAGTAGGAAACTTAAAGATTATTTTTAAGTTGTGGCCATTGATGTTGGTAAGCAATGTGCATATTTAATGTGTTGGCAGAACCTCAAGATACTGGGTTTGGAGTCTGAAATAAAATTCTAAACTAAATGTATTTTAAGAATTTTGGTATTATAACTTCAAAGCAGAACTGAACATTCTTGAAAGAGCTTAGAAATAGTTTTTAGATTTGGTTTAAGAAACAGGTGATTTGAGTGCTTCCAAGATGGCCAAAGAGGAGCAGCTCCGGTATGCAACTCCAGCAAGATCTATGCAGAAGACAGGTGATTTCTGCGTTTCCTACTGAGGTACCTTGTTCATCTCATTGAGACTGGTTGGACAGTGGGTGCAGCCCACGGAGGGTGAGCTGAATCAGCAGGGCGGGGCGTCACCTCACCCGGGAAGTGCAAGGGGTCGGGGGATTTCCCTTTCCTAGCCAAGGGAAGCTGTGAGAGACTGTACTGGCAGGAACGGCACACTTCCGCTCAAATAGTCCGCTTTTCCCACAGTCTTCACAACTGGCAGGCCAGGAGATTCTCTCCACTGCCTGGCTCGGAGGGTCCCATGCCCAGGGAGCCCAGCAATCTAAGATCCATTGACTTGAAATCCTTGTTGCTAGCGCAGCAGTCTGTGAACAACCTGGGATGCTGGAGCTTGGTGGGAGGAGGGGCGTCCACCATTGCTGAGGCTTGAGTAGGAGGTTTTATGCTCACAGTGTAAACAAAGCTGCACGAACTGGGCGGAGCCCACCGCAGCTCACCAAGACTGACTGCCTCTGTAGTTTCCAGCTCTGTGGACATGGCATATCTGATCAAAAGGCAGCAGCCCCAGTCAGGGACTTATAGATAAAACCGTCATCTTCCTGGGACAAAGCCCCTGGGGGAAAGGGCAGCTGTGGGCACAGCTTCTGCAGACTTAAACGTCCCTGCCTGACAGCTCTGAAGGGAGCAGTGGTTCTCCCAGCACATTTGAGCTCTAATAATGGTCAGACTGCCTCCTCAAGTGGGTCCATGACCACCGCGTAGCTTGACTGGGAGACACTTCCCAGTAGGGGCTGACAGACAGCTCTTACAGAAGAACTCTGGCTGGCATCTGGCAGGTGCCCCTCTGGAACGATGCTTCCAGAGGAAGGATAAGGTAGCAATACTTGCTGTTTTATAGCCTCCGCTGGTGATACCCAGGCAGACAGGGTCTGGACTGGACGTCTGGCAGACTCCACCAGATCTGAGATTGAGGTGCCTGTTAGAAGGAAAACTAACAAACAGAAAGGAATAGCTTCAACATCAACAAAAAGGACATCCACACCAAAACCCCATCTGTAAGTCACCAACATCAAAGACCAAAGGTAGAGAAAACCACAAAGATGGGGAGAAACCAGAGCAGAAAGGCTGAAAATTCCAAAACCAGAACACCTCTTCTCCTCCGAAAGATCACAACTCCTCGCCAGCAGGGGAACAAAATTGGACGGAGAATGACTTTGACGAGTTGACACATGTAGGGTTCAGAAGATGAGTAATGACAAACTTCTCCGAGCTAAAGGAGAATGTTCTAACCCATTGCAAGGAAGCTAAAAATCTTGAAAAAAGGTTAGAGGAGTGCTAACTAGAATAACCAGTGTAGAGAAGAACATAAATGACCTGATGCAGTTGAAACACACAGCATGAGAAATTCATGAAGAATACACAAGCTTCAATAGCCAATTCGATCAAGCAGAAGAAAGGATATCCATGATTGAAGGTCAAATTAATGAAATAAAATGAGAAGACAAGATTAGAGAAAAAAGAGTAAAACAAATGAACAAAGGGACTATGTGAAAAGACCAAATCTACATTTGATTGGTGTACCTGAAAGTGACGAGGAGAGTGGAACCAACTTAGAAAACACTCTTCAGGATATTATCCAGGAGAACTTCCCCAACCTAGCAAGGCAGGCCAACATTCAAATTCAGGAAGTACAGAGAACACCACAAAGATATTCCTTGAGAAGAACAACCCCAAGTCACATAATCGTCAGATTCACCAATGTTGAAGTAAAGGAAAAAATGTTAAGGGCAGCCAGAGAGAAAGGTTGGGTTACCCACAAAGGGAAGCCCATCAGACTAACAGCGGATCTCTTGGCAGAAACCCTACAGCCAGAAGAGAGTGGGAGGCCAATATTCAACATTCTTAAAGAAAAGAATTTTCAACTCAATTTCATATCCAGCCAAACTAAGCTTCTTAAATGAAGGAGAAATAAAATCATTTACAGACATGCAAATGTTGAGAGATTTTGTCACCAACAGGCCTGCCTTACAAGAGCTCCTGAAGGAAGCACTAAACATGGAAAGGAAGAACAGGTACCAGCCACTGCAAAAACATGCCAAATTGTAAAGACCATCGATGCTATGAAGCAAATGCATCAACTAATGGGCAAAATAACCAGTTAGCGTCATAATGACAGGATCAAATTCACACATAACAATATTAACCTTAAATGTAAATGGGCTAAATGCCCCAAGTAAAAGACACAGACTGGCAAATTGGATAAAGAGTCAAGACCCATTGGTATGCTGTATTCAGGAGAACCATCTCATATGCAAAGACGCACATAGGCTCAAAATAAAGGGATGGAGGAAGATCTACCAAGCAAATGGAAAACAAAAAAAGGCAGGGGTTGCTATCCTAGTCTCTGATAAAACCGACATTAAACCAACAAAGATCAAAAGAGACAAAGAAGGCCATTACATAATGGTAAAGGGATCAATTCAACAAGAAGAGCAAGAGCTAACTATCCTAAATATATATGCACCCAATACAGGAGCACCCAGATTCATAAAGCAAGTCCTTAGAGACCTACAAAGAGACTTAGACTCCCACGCAATAATAATAGGAGACTTTAACACTCCACTGTCAATATTAGACAGATCAATGAGACAGAAAATTAATAAGGATATCCAGGACTTGAACTCAGCTCTGCACCAAGCAGATCTAATAGACATCTACAGAACTCTCCAGCTGAAATCAACAGAATATATTCTTCTCAGCACCGCATCACACTTATTCTAAAATTGACCACATAATTGGAAATAAAACACTCCTCAGCAAATGTAAAAGAACAGAAATGACAACAAACTGTCTCTCAGACCACAGTGCAATCATATTAGAACTCAGGATTAAGAAACTCACTCAAAGCTGGGTGCGGTGGCTCAAGCCTGTAATCCCAGCACTTTGGGAGGCCGAGATGGGCGGATCACGAGGTCAGGAGCTCGAGACCATCCTGGCGAATATGGTGAAACCCCGTCTCTACTAAAAAAATACAAAAAACTAGCCGGGCGACGTGGCGGGCACCTGTAGTCCCAGCTACTTGGGAGGCTGAGGCAGGAGAATAGCGTAAACCCAGGAGGTGGAGCTTGCAGTGAGCTGAGATCCGGCCACTGCACTCCAGCCCGGGCGACAGAGCGAGACTCCGTCTCAAAAAAAAAAAAAAAAAGAAACTCACTCAAAATTGCACAACTACGTGGAAACTGAACAACCGGCTCAGTTTCCTGAATGACTACTGGGTAAATAACAAAATGAGGGCAGAAATAAAGATGTTCTTTGAAACCAATGAGAACAAAGACACAGTGTACCAGAATCTCTGGGACACGTTTAAGGAAGTAAGTAGAGGGAAATTTATAGCACTAAACACTCACAAGAGAAAGCAGGAAAGATCAAAATCAATGCCCTAACATCACAATTAAAATAACTAGAGAAGCAAGAGCAAACAAATTCAAAAGCTAGCAGAAGGCAAGAAATAACTAAGATCAGAGCAGAACTGAAGGAGATAGAGACACAAAAAACCCTTCAAAAAATCAATGAATCCAGGAGCTGGTTTTTTGAAAAGATCAACAAAATAGACCACTAGCAAGACTAATAAGGAAGAAAAGAGAGAAGAATCAAATAGATGCAATAAAAAATGATAAAGGGAATATCACCACTGATGCCACACAAATACAAACTACCGTTGGATAATACTATAAACACCTCTACAAAAATAAATTAGAAAATCTAGAACAAATGGATAAATTCCTGGACACATACACCCTCCCACGACTAACCCAGGAAGAAGGTGAATCTCTGAATAGATCAATAACAGGTTCTGAAATTGAGGCAATAATTAATAGCCTACCAACTGAAAAAAGCTCAGGACCAGATGGACTCACAACTGAATTCTACTAGACGTACAAAGAGGAGCTGGTACCATTCCTTCTGAAACTATTCCAATCAATAGAAAAAGAGGGAAACCTCCCTAACTCATTTCATGAGGCCAGCATCATCCTGATACCAAAGCCTGGCAGAGATACAACAAAAAAAGAGAATTTTAGACCAATATCCCTGATGAACATCAGTGCGAAAATCCTGAATAAAATATTGGCAGACCGAATCCAGCAGCACATCAAAAAGCTTATCCACCACGATCAAGTCGGCTTCATCCCTGGGATGCAAGCCTGGTTCAACATAGGCAAATTAATAAACAAAATCCATCACATAAACAGAACCAAAGACAAAAACCACATGATTATCTCAATAGATGCAGAAAAGGCCTTTGACAAAATTCAACAGCACTTCATGCTAAAAACTCTCAATAAACTAGGTATGGATGGAATGTGTCTCATAATAATAAGAGCTATTTATGACACACCCACAGCCAATATCATACTGAAAGGGCAAAAAGTGGAAGCATTCCCTTTGAAAAGCAGCACAAGACAAGGATACCCTCTTTCACCACTCTTAATTCAACATAGTGTTGGAAGTTCTGGCCAGGGCAATCAGGCAAGAAAAAGAAAGGGTATTCCGTTAGGAAAAGAGAAAGTCAAATTGCCTCTGTTTGCAGACAACATGACTGTATATTTAGAAAACCCCATTGTCTCAGCCAAAATCTCCTTAAGCTGAGAAGCAACTTCAGCAAAGTCTCAGGATACAAAATCAGTGTGCAACAATCACAAGCATTCCTATACACCAATAACAGACAAACAGAGAACCAAATCATGAGTGATCTCCCATGCACTTCCAGTTGCTAGAAAGAGAATAAAATACCTAGGAATCCAACTTACAAGGGATGTGAAGGACCTTTTCAAGGAGAGGTGCAAACCACTGCTTAAGGAATAAAAGAGGACACAAACAAATGGAAAAACATTCCATGCTCATGGGTAGGAAGAATCAATATCGTGAAAATGGCCATACTGCCCAAAGTAATTTATAGATTCAGTGCTGTCCCCATCAAGCTGCCATTGGCTTTCTTCACTGAATTGGGAAAAGCTACTTTAAATTTCATTTAAAGACCTAAAAGCCCTAAAAGAAAACCTAGGCCATACCATTCAGGACATAGGCATGGGCAAAGACTTCGTGACTAAAACACTAAAAGCAATGGCAACAAAAGCTAAAATAGACAAATGGGATCTAATTAAACTGAAGAGCTTCTGCAGAGCAGAAGAAACTATTATGAGAGTGAACAGGCAACCTACCGAATGGGAGAAAATTTTTGCAATTTATCCATCTGACAAAGGGCTAATATCCAGAATCTATGAAGAACTTAAATTTACAAGAAAAAAACAACCCCATCAAAAAGTGGGCAAAGGATATGAACAGACACTTCTCAAAAGAAGACATTTATGCAACCAACAAACATGAAAAAATGCTCATCATCACTGGTCATCAGAGAAATGCAAATCAAAACCACAATGAGTTACCATCTCACACCAGTTAGAATGGTGATCATTAAAAAGTCAGGAAACAACAGATGCTGGACAGGATGTGTAGAAATAGAAATGCTTTGACACTGTTGGTGGGAGTGTAAATTAGTTCAGCCATTGTGGAAGACAATGTGGCGATTCCTCAAGGATCTAGAACTAAAAATACCATTTGACCCAAGTAATTCTATTACTGGGTAACAGACCCAAAGGATTATAAGTCATGCTGCTATAAAGACACATGCACACATATGTTTATTGTGGCACTATTCACAATAGTAAAGACTTGGAACCAACCCTAATGTCCATCAATAATAGACTGGATAACGAAAATGTTGCACATATACACCATGAAATACTATGCAGCCACAAAAAGGGGTGAGTTCATGTCCTTTGCAGGATCATGGATGAAGCTGGAAACCATCATTCTGAGCAAACTATCACAAGGACAGAAAACCAAACAGCACATGTTCTCACTCCTAAGTAGGAGCTGTACAGTGAGAACACATGGACACAGGAAGGGGAACATCACACACCAGGGCCTGTCGGGGGTGCGGACTGGGAGAGGGATAGCATTAGGAGAAATACCTAACGTAAATGATGAATTGATGGTGCAGCAAACCAACATGGCACATGTATACCTATATAACAAACCTGCACATTGTGCACATATACCCCAGAACTTAAAGTATATATATATATAAAGAAAAGAAACAGGTGATTTATGTTACCAATATTCTTTGTAAGTATGACGCTTAAAAGTAGATTGGTTTCTTAAGCTATCATCTTGTTTATGTTATTAATTTATTTAATGTATTTTTTCTTGTCACTGTGTTATATATATATTCTAGGAGATCAAATGTGTGAATTGGTCTAATACTATAGAAAATACACACAGTTGTTAGAGAACAAGAATGACAACTCATGAGTGACTTCAAGCAGAATATAATTAAGGATGAAATGAAGAGATACAGCTTTTAATGCTACAAGAATCTACAGAAGATGCTGCTCCGTGTGGGCTTATGAGTATAGGGAAGGCTTCAGGGAGGAACTTGTGATTTAGCTAGGCTTAGAATGATGGCAGGTTAGAGAGGAGAGATGGCATTCAGACTAAGGGCATGGTTAAGCAGAGATGCAGAGGTGGGAATAAACACAGAATGGAAAGAACAGACATTAAAGGGATGAGAATGAAAATCCATGTCTAGCAGACCTGGCTTATAGATAGTGATTAATAAAGGATATTTTCCATTATTCATATCGGAAGAAAGATGTATCATTGGCATGGGGTCAAATTACAGAAGTTTTATAAAACCAGGCAGTAATTTCCTCTGAGCACATTCCAAAAGTGGCCCCTTACAACACTTTCAGTGTTAAAATATTGACACAGTAATTAAGACCCTGATAAAGACATGCATAGGTAAGATTTACCAAGTAGAAGGTGGTGTCTTTACATGCTTGCCTAAATCTAGGAGCAGAAGTGCCTTTGATATTAGACCTGGCTGTGCCTCTAACAGCTAGAGGAAATAGCAAGTTCAGGAAAACTTTTTTTTTAGGGAAAGTTTTAAATGTTTGTTGGCTAAGAAACACTACTTTGAGAAGAGTAAGTGATTGTTAATAAAGGGAGAGAATTACTGATACATCACAGTCATGAGAAATACTGGAAGGAATATGGTCTAGACAGGTAGATAATGGAATATTCTTGGACTAACATGAAATTATCAGTGTGGACCCTCTCTGGAGGGGTTCGTTTATATAATATTTTTCCAGGGTCATGTGTTTTCCTTTTAAGTTACATTTTTGTAGTAGAAATTTCAGGTATTTTGGCAGAAAGGATGGGAATGTATTTTCAGAAAGTTAAAGTGTATGAGTAGTTACAAAGAGATAATAATGAGAGTGATAAATATAAAACCATAAGAGCTTATATAGTCATGTGGAGTTTCCAATTTAGCATATGAATAACCTAAACAGGTAAACATTATTGTATAGTAGAGAGAGCATTAGCTTTGAACAGAGCAGATTTGATTTTGTATCCAAATCTAGTTATCAGTTATCTAATTATCAGTTGTGTGAAACTGGGCATGTTATTTAACTTTACTGGGTCTCAGATTCTTTGCCTATAAATGAAGATATTGTCCTCTTCCTGGCTGTTACGAGGATTTAGTGAGATAATACTTGTTGAGCATTGTATATAATACCTGGCATTTGGTGGGTGCTAAAAAATAGTTGTCCCCTTATTACTCATTTCACTGTGAGAGTAGAGTATAACATAAATGAGCACGCATGCACACATGCACATACACACACATACCCCTTTATACATTTTCAGGCTACTATTTATTAATCTTCTATCCTAAAATTGCTAAGCTGCTCTACAGGGGAGGCAATACTGTAGGGTTAAGTAGGAATTCTGCCTCACTTTGAATGCTGGTTCTGACACTAGCTGTGTGACCTTGGGCAAGTTATTTAAATCCTGTGTGCATCAATTTCTTTATCTATAAAATGGGGAAAGTAGTTTTACCTATCTCATAGAGTTATTTAGAAGACTAAATGAATACATTTTTAAAGTACTTAGAAGAGTCTTTGATTACTGGTTTGCTTACTTTGCTTAGTTCATATATTGGTCATTATTAATATTTATTGCATTAACAGAATAATAAATTTTATAAAAAATAAGATCAGATGGGAATACATTGGTTTATCTTATAATTTCAAGGTAATTTAAATATTATATGTAGCTATAAATTTTAAAAAGATGGTTCTGTTATAAATTAGTATATAAAGATCAAGGAGAAGTTTATTCTCTGAATAGAATGACATTGTATGTTTGGAAGAGGTTTGCCTTCTTTGTAATTATTGGATGACCCTATTTAAAATACCTTAATCAAATAGGAATTTTTCCTCCCAAATAAAAGAAAGTCTAGAGGTAAGTAGAAATCTAGACTGGGTCTTTCTTCTCTGCTATCCTTAACGTGTTCGTGTTTGTGCCTCTTAGTTTTAAGCTGGCTACTCTACTTTCAGGCATCAGGATTGCGTTTTTGCAAGAAGGAAGAGGGAAGGGCAAAATGTGAAGGCATTCATACATTGTTGGTGGGAATGAAAAGGATACGGATGCTTTGGAAAAGAGTCTGAAAGTTCCTTAAAAAGTTAAGCATAGAGTTATCGTATGAGCCAGAAATTCACTCCTAGGAATGTATCCAAGAGAAAGAGAAATGAAAGCATACATTCATACAAACACAAACCAATTCAAGTGTTTGTGAGTCGGATACATTTACAAATGGTCATAGCATCAATATGCGTGAGTCAAAAAGTGAAAAGAAAACCCAGATGTCTATCAACTGATTAATGAATAGATATCCAAATGATGAATAAAAAAGGAATAAAGTAATAAAGTAATAAAAAAGGAATAAAGAAAATAAAAAGGAATAAAGTACTGCTACATGCTATAACGTGGATGATCCCTGAAGACATTATGCAAAGTGAAAGAGGATGGTGACAAAAGATCACATATTGCATGATTCTGTTTATTTGAAATGTCTAGAGTAGACAAATCTAGAGACAGGAAGTAGATTAGTGGTTGCCCAGGGCTGGAGTGGGGGTTAAGGGAGTGTGGGAAATGACTGCTAATGGATATAGAGTTTCTTTTGGGGTTGATAAAAATGTTTTAAAATTGGTTGTGGTTATAGTCGCACAACTCCGTGAATATACTAAAAAACATTGATTTGTATACTTGAAATGGGCAAACTGTATGATGTTTAATTATATCTCAAGAAAGCTGTTACAGATGTGAAATGATATGGCTGCTGAATATATTCCTTTATGTCAGGAAGGCAAAAACTTTCCCAGAAGCTCACCCAGCAGTCTTCTCTTCTTATTTCATTGACCTGAACCTGAATCACATGGTTATTCCTGGCTGGCTAACTAGAAGGTGGCAACAGAGAAGGGATGGTTTGTAGATGGATCCACTAATCAACAAACTTAACATAGAGAGGATTCACTTTCTAAAAAGCAAATATCACTTATTACCTCCACATCTACTGCCCCACCCTTCCATTACAAAGGAAAACCGATCAATTCAGAAAACTTGAAAAAAATAGAAAAGAATAAAAATAACAGAAACAAAAAATATTTTTCTATCACTCAGCTCACACAAGAATGGTTACTGTTACTTTTTCTTTTTTAATGATTTCACTTTTATTTTAGATCAGGGAGTACATGTGCCAGTTTGTTACATGGGTATATTGTGTAATGCTGAGCTTTGGGGTACGAATGATTCCATCACCCAGGTAATGAGCAGAGTACCCAATAGGTAGTTTTTCAGCCCTTACCCACCTCTTTCACTCCCTGCTCTAGTAGTCCCC
This sequence comes from Piliocolobus tephrosceles, assembly GCF_002776525.5. Taxonomy (NCBI): domain Eukaryota; kingdom Metazoa; phylum Chordata; class Mammalia; order Primates; family Cercopithecidae; genus Piliocolobus; species Piliocolobus tephrosceles. The sequence continues at coordinate 64,184,161 of NC_045447.1, read as the reverse complement.
AGTGTCTGTTCCCATCTTTATGTCCATGTGTACCCAATGCTTAGCTCCCACTTACAAGTAAAAACGTGGTATTTGTTTTTCTGTTCCTGTGTTAATTTGCTTATGATAATGGCTATTAATAGTTTGACTCTATGTCCGCACCCAAATCTCATCCCAAACTGTACTCCCATAATTCCGGCGTGTTGTGGGAGAGAACTAGTGGGAGATAATTTAATTATGGGGGTGGTTTCCCACGTACTGTTCTCATGACAGTGAATAAGTCTTATAAGATCTGATGGCTTGATAAGGGGAAACCCATTCCGCTTCATTCTCCTTCTCTCTTGCTGCCACCATGTGAGACGTGCCTTTCACCTTCCACTGTAATTGTGAGGCCTCCTCAGCCATGTGGAACTGTAATTCCAATAAACCTCTTTCTTTTGTAAATTGCTCAGTCTCAGGTATTTCTTTATCAGCAGTGTGAAAATGGACTAATACAGTAAATTGGTACCAGTAGAGTGAGGCGTTGCTGAAAATATACCTGAAAATGTGAAAAGATACCTGAAAATGTGGAAGCGACTTTGGAACTGGGAAACAGGCAGAGGTTGAAACAGTTTGGAGGGCTCAGAAGAAGACAGGAAAATGTGGGACAGCTTGGAACTTCCTAGAGACTTACTGAATGGCTTTGCCTGAAAGCCTGATAGATATATGAACAATAAGGTCCAGGCTGAGGTGGTCTCAGATGGAGATGAGGAACTTGTAGGGTATTGGAGCAGAGATTTGGGCGGGGACACAGCCAAACTATATCATTCCACCCTGACTCCCTCCCAAATCTCATGTCCTTGTCTTTACAAGGAAGGAATTTACAAAAGAAAGAGGTTTATTGGACTTATAGTTCCACATGGCTGAGGAGGCCTCACAATTACAGTGGAAGGTGAAATGCACGTCTCACATGGTGGCAGCAAGAGAGAGAAGGAGAATGAAGTGGAATGGGTTTCCCCTTATCAAGCCATCAGATCTCGTAAGACTTGCTTAAACGTAAACTTGTTATGTTTTAGCAAATAGACTGGCGGTGTTTTGCCCCTGCCGTAAAGATTTGTGGAACACTGAACTTGAGAGAGATGATTTAAGGTATCTGGTGGAAGAAATTTCTAAGCAGCAAAGCATTCAAGAGGTGACTTGGGTACTGTTAAAGGCATTTAGTTTTATAAGAGAAGCAGAGTATAAAAGTTCGGAGAATGTGCAGCCTGACAATGTGATAGAAAGAAAAACCGATTTTCTGAGGAGAAATTCAAGTGGGTTGCAGAAATTTGCATAAGTAACGATTAGCTGAATCCCCAAGACAATGGGGAAAATGTCTCCAGGTCATGTCAGAGGTCTTCATGGAAGCCCCTCCCATCACAGGCCTGGAGGCTTAGAAGAAAATGGTTTAGTTGGCCAGTCCCAGGGTCCCCCATGCTGTGGTCAGCCTAGGGGCTTGATTCCCTGCGTCCCAGCTGCTCTTGCCGTGGGGCTGAAAGGGGCCAATGTAGAGCTTGGGCCATGGCTTCAGAGGTGTAAGTCCCAAGCCTTGGCAACTTCCACGTGGTGTTGAGCCAGCGAGTGCACAGAAGTCAAGAATTAGGGTTTGGGAACCTCTGCCTAGATTTCAGAAGATGTATGGAAATGCCAGGATACCCAGGCAGAAGTTTGCTGCAAGGGTGGGGCTCTTATGGAGAACCTCTGCTAGGGTGGTGCAGAAGGGAAATGTGGGGTAGGAGCCCCCACACAGAGTCGCTACTAGGGCACCTGCCTGGTGGAGCTGTGAGAAGAGGGTCACTGTCCTCCAGATCCCAGAATGGTAGATCTACTGACAGCTTGCACTGTTCACTTGGAAAAGCCACAGACACTCAATGCCAGCCCTTGAAAGCAGCCAGAGGGAGGCTGTACCCTGCAAAGCCACAAGGGTGGAGCTGCCCAAGATCATGGGAACCCACCTCTTGTGTCAGCGTAACCTGGATATGAGACATGGAATCAAAGATCATTTTGGAGCTTTAACGTTTCACTGCCCTCCTGGATTTTGGACTTGCATGGGGCCTGTAGCCCCTTTGTTTTGGCCAATTCCTCCCATTTGAAATGGCCGTATTTACCCAATGCCTGTATGTCCATTGTATCTAGGAAGTAACTAACTTGCTTTTGATTTTACAGGCTCATAAGTGAAGGGACTTGTCTTGTCTCAGATGAGACTTTGGACTGTGGACTTTTGAGTTAATGCTTAAATGAGTTAAGACTTTGGGGGACTGTTGGGAAGGCATGATTGGTTTTGAAATGTGAGGACATGAGATTTGGGAGGGAGTCAGGGTGGAATGATATGGTTTGGCTGTGTCCCCACCGAAATCTCTGATTTGTACTCCCATAATCCCCATGTGTTGTGGGAGGGACCCAGTGGGAGATAATTGAATCATGGGGTTGGTTTCCCTCTTACTGTGGTAGTGAGTAAGTCTCACAAGATTTGATGGTTTGATAAGGGGAAACCTGTTTTGCTTGAGTCTTATTTTCTCTCTTGCCACTGCCATATGTGAGACGTGCCTTTCGTCTTCCACCATGATTGTGAGGCTTCCCAAGCCATGTGGAACTGTAAGCCCAATAAACATGTTTCTTTTGTAAATTGCCCAGTCTCGGATGTGTCTTTATCAGCAGTGTGAAAACAGACTAATAACAACGGCCTCGCTGTGTCCATGTTGCTGCAAAGGATATGATTTCATTCTTTTTCATTGCTGTGTATTAGGAGTAGTTACTGTTAACATTTGAATATGTTCTTCCAATGTATTTCCCCTCCCTCCCTCCCTCCTGCCTTCCTCCTTTCCTCCTATCCATCCACTAATAGACTTACAAATGATATTGATAATATCATAGAGTACCTAGGTTTATATCATCATTTAAAAGTCAATTTGATATAACATCAGACTTACAGAAAAGTGGGAAGTACATAACAAAGAACTTTTCTTTTTGCTGAACAGTTTGAGAGCAGGTTGACAGTATGATGCTGTGCCACTCCCTCGTGTTTTAGTGTGCATTTCAAAGACTGCATATTTTAGTGTGCATTTCAAAGCTGCATTCTGGTTTTTCTCCTGTATAACCAGAATGCAACTGTCAACATTAGGAAATCAACGTGGATACATTACTGTCTTTAAGATCCCATGAAACTTTCCCTAGTTGTCCCAACTGCGTTCTTTATATAGCAAAAGGATATAGTTTGGAATTATGTGTTGCATTTAATCATGTTTTTTTAGTCTCCTGTATGGAAGAGTTCCTCAGTCTTTTCTTGGCCACGATCTTGGCTTTCTTGAAGATTGCAGGCCAGTTATTTGTAGAATATCCCTTAGTTTTGATTTGTCTGGTGTTTCCTCATGATTAGGTTCAGCTTGTGCATCTTTTACAGGAAAACTCACAGACATGATACTGTACTTTGCTTATGATACAGTGTCATAATTTCATTTTTAAAAAAGTTTTACTTTTTGAGGGTTTTTCCATTTCTATTAATATTCTTTTAGAGAATGATTTGTAATTTCTGAGTAATATTTAATTATTTGTATATTCCATAATTTAACCAATTCGCAACAGGATATTTTCATCATAGGACAGGTAGCAGGAATATCAGTTTAGCTTTGATTTGTAATTGACTCATTGTTCTTTGAATCATGTTAAATTATGAGCAGTATCTTAATTATTTTAGCCAAGCAGGAAATTGAAATGATGGAATCTTGGGGAAATCTGTTTAGTAAATATTCTGAAAATTCTGAAGTGAAAGAAGATGTTTGTTATGAGGCACAAGTATGTTTTTATCTTTTTGTACTTCTTGTTTTTTGTTTTTGAGAACTTGCTAAAAATTAAAACCATTTTAAATATTGGGATTACAAATTAATAGCATCACTGTCCCTTTTTCTTCTTAGCCCCAGGAAAACTGTGGTGCATGTATGCCAATACTAAGCTTTTAATAATAACTGTGTGGCTTTTCATGTTATCTTTGTTCTAAGGTAAAAAACATTCAGTCTTTTTAAAGAGTAGGTTTTTATCTGTTTAGAGTAAGTTCTGAATTGTATGCATAGCATTAACTAAGAAAGAAAATATACTGTAAAACATGTTGGATATACGGTAAAGTTTTGGTTAAGAACTTGAACTCTAAATTTGAATCTGGGCACCATTGTTTCCTATTTGTGTGTTATTGGGCAAATCACTTAATCTCGTTTCAGCCTCAGTATTCTAATCTGTAAAATTTGTCTAATAAAACTTCCTAGCTTTTCTTTACATTAAGAAGAAGTGTAACCTGCCTAGTGTTTGTAAATATCCTGTAAATGTTCATTGTTTTATTTCTTGCTTGTGTACTGATGTCTTAATGGGACCAGCATATTACTTTTTACCTTTTCATGAAATAGGAAGTTCAATAATGATAGCTTGAATTCAATGCATAGAAAGTGCTAAAGGTGGCTGCCCCTGCTACCTTCCTAAACTTTGATGATGAACTTACAGGCAGTGGGCAAAGACCCCAGTTTTCATGTTGCCTCTGTAAATACTGGACAGGTGGCAACCTTCTTGCTTTCATTATAGTGTTTGCCCACTTGAGATAAATTACCTCTTCTTGGTATCCAAATGGTGTGCCTGCAAGAGATCATTTACCTCAAACAGGGGAGAATGTTACTTCCACTGAAGGGTTAGGATATCAATCATTACAGGAATGAACTAAAGAATTCTTTAGATAGCTGGACTTTTTGATATGACTGGTCCAGACTAAAATTCTCAAGATAGAAACAAATGTGCTGATTTGCTTTGAAATATCTCTGAACAAACACAGGAATAGATGGATATAAGTAGAATGTTAACATATTTTGTCACACATTTCCTCTGTAATTACATCTTAATTATCTAGAAGATAGATGACCCAAATATACCCCTGCTAGTACAACTCAGAACTTTTTTTATTGCGTACTTTGAGTTAGCTTTCTAGAGGTCATAGCGACCCTTTCAAGCAAACTAAGCCTAGGTGGTGTTCAACTCAACATTGAGGTTTCATACTAAGGAAGTTCAAAATGGCAAGAAAATATACTGGTATTGATAAGCAGTTATTGGCATATATTTAAAAGCGCTGAGGATTTATTGAGTCTTAAAAAATCATAAAAAGAATCTTGCTACTCCATGTGGTCCATGGACCAAGAGCATTGGCATGAACTGGGAATGTGATACAAATGCATAATCTCAGACTCCAGTCCAGACCTACTTAATCAGAATGTGCATTTTAACAAGATCCTCAGGTGATTAATATGCACAGTCAAGTTTGAGAAGAGACTTAGAGGATTTTATTATTTTGTTATTTTAAAAAATTGTTTTGTGAATAGGATTTTGTTATTTATATAACTTCACTCATCTCTGGAACTGAAACAAGCACAATCAGAGTATCATTTCTGGTGCTTCAGCTGCTAGTGTCTATTTTGGTGAGTCATAATTTAATTTACAGATTTAAAAAAAATTTGTGATTTCTTATATTATTACTTTCACATTTTCCCATATTTTTTCAAACATTTTATTATGAAAAATTATAAGCATGCAGAAAAGTTGAAAGAGTTTTACAGTGAACGGATATTTTGTATTTTAAATTGTAATTTTATTTGCCTATCAGTTTTTAAGAGCAATTTTCAAATGGATAATTCATCCTTGGAAGTTTTCATGACTAAGCAAAAATCTTACTTTCACATCTTTTATAGAATATATTTTATAATGCAGATCTAAAATAATACACAAAATCAAAATCATTTTAGGAAGCATAGATGAGGCTTGAACACATTTTGTAGTTTATGGATAATTTCTGGGCAACTTTTAAGAGCCTGAAGGTTTTTTTTTTTTTTTTTTTTTTTCTGAAAGCTAAGTTGGATATCCAGATACTATCTAACAAAGCAACATAGTTATCTTTTCAGGTTTTTGTAAAAGAATAAAAGAAAATATTTTCCTTCAAATCTGTACTAAAATATTACAGATATATTTAGAAAAAATTTTTACCCCCTTTTCCAGAAAAAATATAGCAGCTTATAGATATTTATAAAATATGACGACATAATATTCATTAAAACCTAAGCAGAAAAAGGAGCAAATTCAAGCCAGGAATGACATTGAAGAAGTCAGCTATGATGGCCTAGACACTTGTGTTCACATTTTGGTCTGAGGATTCAGTTGCCAATTATGTTATTAAAGAAAAATCAAAATTTAGGAAAAATACAGATGTTCCTTGGGCTAACAGTAGATAGGAAACTGTTCTGCAGCTCTTAATAAAAAGAGATATCAAGTGATAGAATGAACAGCATTCTCAGTAATATCAGACATAGAACTTTTTCTTTTAAACCAAATGTATTGGGATATAATTTACATGCAATAACATGTGCTCATTTAACTGTAAAATTTGACTCGTTGTGAAAAATGTATACACTAGAATGTATACAAGAAAATGTATAGCACATTGTCTTTACCTGTTTTGGAGTCAATCACCCCTGCTCCTACCTGGTCTAAGGCAACCAATGGTGTCTTCTCTGTCACTTTAGTTTTTTCCGTTCAAGAATTTCATAAATCTTATAAAAATGGAGTCATACAGTGCAAAGGAGTGTGGCTGAACTGCACAGGTGGAGGGAACAGTTCCCAAAGGCTGTCCTCACTTCTGACACCACAAATTCAGGGGTCCCTAGGGCCACCCTCACTTCAGGCTAGCTGGCTACAAATTCGGGGTCCCACATGGATTCCTTCAGGTTGGACAGTTTTCTGGAACAACTCATAGAATTCAGGAAACTTATATTTAGGATTACAGTTTTATTATAACAAAAGGAAACAAATTAGAACCAGCCAAAGGAAGAGACACATAGGGTGAAGTCTGGGACGGCTCCAAATGCGAAGCTTCTGTTGTCCTCAGGATGTGTTACCTTCCCAATATTGATGTATGATAATATGCATGGAGTATGACCAACCCACTGGAGCTTTGATGTCCAGAGTTCTTAATTGAAGCTTCATTATATAAGCATGATTGAATGGATCATGCTCCACATTGTTGACCTCAATATGTAGCTGTCTTCCTCTTCTTGAAGATTGGGGTGATACCATATGACTCAAAGCCCCAACCTGCTAATCATATGGTTGGTCTTTCAGGCATGGCCAGCCCCTATCCAGAGTTAGCATAAGCTATCAGATGCTCAGCATGAGTCATATCATTACAAACGATCAGATGTGGTCCTAGGGGCCACCACGAATACAAAAAACACTAGTCACTCCAGAAATGCCAAGGTTTTAGAGGTTTTCTCCCAGGAGCTGGGAAAATGGCCAGACTTCTCCTTAGGTGAGGCCAAATTTCGTACTACCCATACAATATGTACTCTTATATATCTGGATTCATCTACTTCACATGTTTTTGAGATTCACCTGTATTACCTGTGACCGTAGTTTGTTCTTTGTTGTTGCTGAGTAATATTTCATTCTATGGTTATACCAAAGTTTGTTCATTCATTAACTTATTGATGGGCAGTAGAGTTGTTTCGGCTTTAGAGTATTATGAATAAATCTGATGTGAATATTCATATACATGTCTTCTGCTGGACGTATGTTTTTATTTCCTTTGAGTAGGTACTCAAAGGCTTGGAATTCTTGGGCTGTAAGCCTGTGTTTTGCTTGAAGAAATGAGCCTGCAAGTATCTGAGGGGAAAGGGTGGTAGTTGGGGAAAGGACGTTCTAAGCAGAGGAAATTGAGGTGCGGAAACCCTAACAAAGGAGTGTGCTTGATATTTTTAGGAATGGCAAGGAGGCCCAAGTGGCTGAACCAGAGTCAATAGTGGGAGAAAGGTGGAAGATGATGTCAGAGAGATAGCAAGGGCAGGGTGAACACCTGCACCCATATTATGCAGATCCTTGTAAACTATGGTAAGAACTTTAGATTTTATTCAGGATGAGATGGGATACTATCGGAAAGTTTTGAGTGGAAGAATGACAAGATCTGATTTAACCTTTTAAAGGATTATCTCTGACTTCTATGAGTAGTTAAAGGTGTAGGTAGTAAGGGTGCAGTGTTCTAAGGTGAGAAACAATGGTAGCTCGGAATAGTATAACATCATTGCATTGGTTATTGGCTAGAGTCTGGAAATATTTTGAAGATAGAGCTGATAAGATTTACTGATGTATGTTGAATGTGAGGTGTGAAAGAAAGATAGGAATCAAGAATGGCTTCAAGGTTTTCGTCTTAGGCAAATGGTAAATTGAAGCAAGAGTTACTGAAATGGGGAGATTAGAGAAGGAACAAGTAGGAAGAGAAAATCAAGAGTTTTTTTTTTTTTTTGACATGTTGTGTCTGAGAAATATATTAGACACCTAAGTGTCAAGTAGGTGGCTGGATATCTGAATTTAAGAAAAATGTCACGACAGATAAAATTGTAAGTATAAGTGTTATTTAAATAACACGTGCTATTGGATGAAGTCATGTAGGGTAGTGATTTTAACCCTGGTTGTACATTAGAATTACCTGTGGAGCTTTTTTAAAATAGTGAAGCCTGCATTCCACCCAGATTTTGGCTGGGGTGGGACATAACTGCCTTGGGGAGTGAGTATAGCTAGAAGAGCTCTGAGGATTTGTGGACCTTTCAACATTTAGAGGTTAGGAAATGAGGAGGATATAGCAAAGGATTCTGAAGAATAGCCAGTGAGTTAGTTGGTGAACCCTGATGGTAACCTATAAAGCCAGATAAAGTGTTTCACAAGTAGGAGTGTAATTAATCATGTGGAATGCTGCTGCTAAGGTGAATATGATGAGGATTGAGGAATCCAAATTTGGCAAGATGGAGATAACTGATGACCTTGAAGGAACTGCTTTGATGGAGTAGTTGAGACAAAGTCTGACTGCAGTCTGTTAAAGAGAAAGTGAGTTGTGTTAAAGACAGTTTTTTATGAAAGGCAAGCAGATACATTGAGTTGGAGCAGGAGCAATATTTAGGGGTCAAGGGAGGTTTTGTTTTAAGATGAGCGGTAATTCAATGTGTTTGTGTGGTAAGGGGAATGATTCAATGAATGAAAGAAAAAAAATTGGCAGACGTAAAGTCTCTGAGTAGATGAAAGGGATGGGATCCAGTGCACAAAAGTGGGGAGGAAGGTTGGCACAAACAGTTCAGGCACTGTAACAGGAGGAAAGGCAGAGTATATGGGTACAGATGCAGGTAGGTTGGTAGATTTGGTAGTAGATATATGTGAAAATTATTTTCTGCTTGCTACTATTTAGTGAAATAAGCAAGACTATCAATTGAGATGGAGGAGGGTGAGAAGATATTAGTTGTTTGAGAAGTGAAGAAAGTGAGAAATAATCATTCAGGTGAGTGGGAGATTAAGTTCATCAGATGATCAACTACTTGGGTGTCAGGGCATAGGAGGTTTTTATTTAATCAGGGTGGGGGTTTGCCAGGTAAATACAATGGAAAGAAAGAGCAGCAAGGAACTTGAAAGTATATGCAAGAGAATAGTTATAATTGTTGGGAGAAAATTCTCCACAGGTCTTGCGTTTTTGCATATTTTGTGAGCAGAGGCACTGACAGATTTCTGTTTATTTATTTATTAGCTATCTTTTCAAGGAAGTTTATGTGGCAAACAGCTTTGGAAAATAAAGACAGTACCTCCCTCCAGAGCAGAGGACACATTTTGTTTACTTTCCAGTATAATGATGATAATGTTTCCCTTGGGGGAAAGATCGGGCAGGTTTGTTTTCAGCTCGTTGTAAAAGATTTGGGCTTCCTAAGTTCTGGATTCCTCAGCTATGACACAAACCCACTCCATGCACAGCATTAGCCTAGGACACCTCCATGGGACTTGGGGAGCAAGAGGAACTGTAGTGCATATGAAGCTCCTGCTGTTTCCTGTGCCGTGAGTGTCAAAGCCCCTTGTCTGTCACCCAGGAGTCTTGTGTTTTTTGCCAACATTCATGAAATTTGTTAGCTTGAAAATAAGGTGACCTCCAACTCCTGGGCTCAAGGGATCCTCCTGCCTCAGCCTCCAGAGTAGCTGGGATTATAGGTGTATACCACCATGCTTAGCTTCAATTTTACTTTATATATGTATTTTTTTATTGTAGAAAATGATGATAGGATAGTAAGTTTCATATTGCAATAAATTAGCAGAAGGGCAATAGAAATATGAGGTATTGGAGAAAAAAATGAGGCAGAATTTCTGATTGTTAGGGAAGAGCTTGTTCATGTGTTTTAAAAATGTATTATGGTAAGGGCCAACTCTTCCTGCATTTAGATTCTCTTGGTTGCATTTAATTTAATTTAGTTTAATTTTTTTTGAGATAGGGTCTCTCTCTCTGTCTGTCACCCAGGCTGGAGTACAGTGGTACAATCATAGCTCACTGCAACTTTGAATTCCTGGGCCCAAGGGATCCTCCTGCCTGAGCCTCCTGAGTAGCTAGGACTACACATGTGTGCTACCACACTCAGCTGATTTCTAAGGTTTGTTTTTTGTAGAGATGGGAGTCTTACTATGTTGTCCAGACTAGTCTCAAACTCCTGGCCTCAAGCGATCCTTTTGCCTTGGCCTCACAAAGTACTAGGATTACAGGTGTCAGCCACTGCACCTGGTCTCTACTGGTTATATTTAAAGGAGGGATGTGTCAGTTTTTTTTTTAAATGCCAAAATTTACAGCATACAACTGGTTAAAAATACATGGTGAAAATTTTTTAGATGTCAACTTAAAAATGTGTGAGGGCATACATACCAGGTTCCTATTATTGGGTTAACAACTTGTCATAATCTTTGGCTGAAGACAACATGAATTTATTATCGATAGTTTTGGAGATCAGATGTCTGAAATAGGTCTTATTGGGCTAAAATCAAGGTGTTGGCAGGGCTATATTCCTTCTGGAGGCTATAAGGGTGAATTTGATTCCTTTTGCAGCTTTTAGAAGCCATCTGCTTTCCTTAGTTTATAGCCCTTTATTCCATCTTCAAAGCCAGCGGCATCGCATCTACAAGTCTCTCTCTAACTCTGACCTCCTTTTCTGTGTACCACTTTAAATGGCTCTTGTAATTATGTTCGGTCTACTTGAATAATCCAAGATAATCTTTTTATTTTGAAGTCCACTGATTAGCAAACTTCATTCCATCTACACCCTTAATTCCCTCTTGCTGTGTAACATAACACAGTCACAGGTTCCAGAGATTAGGATGTGGGCATCTTGAGCGAGGTCATTATTCTTCCTACCACAGCATATATAGTTAAAAAAAATTTACAGAGTACATTAGTGAAGACATTTAAAGACCACTGTCCTGCCTTTGGTATTTGACACTACTGATCACTTCCTTCTTCCAGATTCTTTTGATATACATGGTGTCACTCGTGTTTCTCCTCCTTTCATGTCGTTGGGCCTTTCTGTTCAGTGTGCGTGTGCCCTATGGGCTCTTTTCCTTCCTTCCCTTTTCCCTTTCCCTTTTCCCTTTTTCCTTTTCCTTTCCCCTTCTTCCCCTTCCTTCCTTTCCTTCTTCCTGCCCTCCCCTCTTCCTGCGCTCCCCTCTTCCTGCCCTCCCCTCCCCTCCCCCTTCCCTCCCCTCCCCCTTCCCTCTTCTCTCCTCCCCACTCCCCTCCCCTCCCCCCTTTTCTTTCTTTCTTCTTTCTTTCTTCTTTCTTTCTCTCTTTCTTTCTTTCTTTCTTTCTTTCTTTCTTTCTTTCTTTCTTTCTTTCTTTCTTTCTTTCTTTCTTTCTTTCTTTCTTTCATAGAACTTTGACTATTGGTCTTTTCTTAGCCATTAAATTTTTTTTTTTTTTTTTTTTTAGTAGAGAAGGGGTTTCTCCATGTTGCCCTGGCTGGTCTTGAACTCCTGAACTTAGGCAGTGCACCCACCTCAGTCTCCCAAAGTACTAGCATTCTAGGGGTGAGCCACTGCGCCCAGCCACTTAGCTATGTTTTTATTCCTTGTTGTTCTGAGCAGTTCCATGTATACCCAGAGCTTTATTTACCATCTATGTGCTGATGGCTCCCAAATGTTATCTGTAACCTAGACCTCATTCCTGAACTGAAAGCTTGTATACTTACCTTCCCATGAGTTTCCTAAAAAAAAAAAACAAACCCCTAAAATTCAGCATATTCAAAATTTTACCCATTTTCTTAGGCCCAAAATTTCCTTCTGAAAACTATCTTTGTAATTGACATGACCATCTGCCAAATAGTCTAAAATAGAAACCTGGCAGTCACTGTAACATACTTTTATTCTTACTCTTATTCTCCATATTCTACATTTCTTATTGGGTTATTTTTTTATCCCAGCCACATTGCTGTTGTCTTAGCTCATTTTTTGCATGTGTTACTAACCTGCTAGTGGGTAACCATGATTCCACTCTTAGACTGACCCACCCTTTCTCTCTGTCTCCCAGCCTTTCTTCATTTAGCAAAGTGATCATTTGGAGGAGGGTTATTGAAATAATAATGAAGTAGCATCAGTATATTGTAGAATATTATAAAATATTATATAAGGAAGTAAATTTAAACCTCATGTAATCTCCTTATTAGTTGTTTTTTGGATATTTCAGTATAATTGGGTCGTTCTATAGATAGATTATTTTAATTATTCTTTCCCCCTCACTTATGGTTTTAAATGGTTGTTATAATGATAGTTAAATTGGTTAATGTATGTAAGCAGTGCTTGATCTGTCACGTATCTTTATCCTCAGTATCAGCAGCAGTATTGTTCCTTTTTTCTTATTGCATGAATTAACATTTCAGCTAGATAAACAACACCCTTCACGACCTGATTCTCATCTATTTGTACAGTCTCACCTCCCAATGCTGTCCATAATAAACCTGCAATTTAAGCAAACGGAAGTACTTATTGTTCTTCAGAAGCGAGATGCTCTCTTATGTCTCCAAACATATGAAAAAGAATTTTTCCTGTCACTAAACTTTAAAAGGAATTTATTACATGGATATCACATTAGAAATACTGAATAACATTGCAGTTAAATGCAATTTCATAGAAGATGCAGAAGTTTTTTCTTGTCAGTAAAACTGAGAGCATAATATTATATTGTCATTCTCTGACTGAAGTAGTTCAGGTACGTAGCTTTCTTGTTAATTTAAGTTGACAGAGAGAGACGGTCAAGAATATAGATTTATGATTGGGCAGTACATTCCTTAGATAAGGGATGTCTTAACCAGGGGTTCATAGACCTCTTCTCAAGAGGGTCCATGGGTAGAATTCAGGAGAGCCGGGGGAATGGTCTGTGGACTTGAATGAGAAAATAATTACATCTCGTTTCACTATCTGCTAACAGAATTTTGACAGTTCCTTCAATAATGAATGGTAACGGTAGACCATGATAATTATTAACAGCATAGTGACTTTGGTACTAATAGAAGTCACAGATATTTTTATATTGTAATACAGTTACTGCAGCTATCTCACATGTAGTTTATGCTCATCTTAACTAGCCAGTAATCATGAGAGTCATCACTTATGTGGGAAGTAATCATAGTCTCCTCCATACCAATGGATGCTGGTGCAGTACAGCCGGCCAAGTGAAAGGACAACTCCACACTTAGTTGTTCATCCATCAAAGTGAGGTTCTGTGTACTCATTGTTTATGTTGCTTTTCAGTATTCTCTGAATATGAAATTCTCTGTTATTTTCTTTGAAATAGCAGCCTTAAGCCCTTGGAAAGACTTCAAAACTCCTTCAAAAGAGTTACTGAAGTTACTGCTATCTAAATAGCATAAAATTTGAACCATGGATTCATAGTTCTTTCCTTTCCAATACAAATTGCATTGAATATGTTGACCTAGCCAAAGATGAACTCATTGACTTTAGGACAAACAACTTACCACTCTAGGTTTTGGATTTAAAAGCCTTGGAGAATTCTGGTATTTTTTGTGAGAAGCCCTCCAGTATGTTGTAAAACGAACTATTGAAGCTTTAATTACATTTGTAGCAGTAAATACTGTATTTGTGAATCAGGACTTTTATCACTTTTAAATCTATAAAAAAACTTGATGTCCAACATGACATGTGTGATGCCTTGTTGAAGACTGCCCAAAAAGTTCGATGTTCCTACTTGGTTTATGCAAAAACTTTCACTATGTTATGTCTTCTAAAAAACTAACTTACTCTATATTTTAAATGTACTGTCTTGTACTTAATGGATTAATAATCAAACTTAAAATATTTTGAAAACTATATTTCAGAAAAATTAGTTTCCTTTGTAATCCCACATCTCTTGATTTATGGATTTAAAATGAGAAGGGGAGCCATAGGTTCCACCAGACTACCAAAGGTGTATACAGCACAAATGTATCATTTGTCTAAAATGATAACAGAAGTATCATTTGTCTGAATCAGAATATGTTTCTGGATATTCTTATTTGGGGGCATTTGTATAATAATAAATAATACAATAGAAATAGGAGTTATTGATTCTTAATTAGTGTTACACGTCCCCTCTCTCCACTGTCCAACACAGTTCCCTTATACATATGAGCTATTCTATAGCTAGCTGTTTAATGAATGAATGAGTAAGGTAGCGCATGGTGCTTTTAAAATAGTTTTGTTATTTCTGTGAAAATGCTTATGCCCAGCGTAAAACCTTCACACAACACAGAAACCTGCACAGAAAGTAAAAATCACTCAAAGGGTCACTTCCAACCATTCTTAACATTTTGATGATCTCTACAAGTATCCCATACATGTGTACAAATATAATCACACACACACAGTTTTACATGAGGGAATCATATAATCATGCTTCGTTGTAATTATTTTTTCCCCCCTCAATGGATAATATCTTTTCATATCAATAAAATAAATCTGTATCATTAATTGTATTTAGTTACATGCTAGTTGCACTGTATATATCTCCTGTAATTTACTCAGCAAATTTCCTGTTGATGGGTATTTTATTTTTTCTTATTTTTTCACCAGTTTAAGCAATATTGTAATCAGCCATACTATAGTTAATATACTTGTGTATAAAATCATTTTATACTTGTCAGTTGTTTCTTTGGCTAAATTCATAAGAAATGGGATTGTATATTTTACATTTAGAAAGTACTGTCGGTATGCTTTACATTGTTCTTTCATGAACAGTGTTGACCGTTCTGGTTTTCTCACAATAGCTTTGGCACACAAAATTTTGATAATCTCTTTCACCTTTATCAGTGTAAAAGGCAAAAGACACTATATTATTACTTATTTTTATTCTTTGATAGTTAGGTTGCACATCTTTTAATTTGTTATAAGCCCATTCATATTCTACAAATGATCAGACTATGATCATATTTGGGGGTGTGTGTTTGTGTCTTATGGAATTATAAAAACTCCTTGTGTATCATGTATATTAACACTTTATCATAGTGCAAATAATTTTGCAGCTTGTGTTTTAATTTTGCTTGTGATGTTTTTATATAGTTTAAAAATTATTAATCATTTATTTCTGGTTTTTGTTATGATAATTTACTGAGAAAGGCTAGCCTTACCTCAAGGTTGTATTGCTCATAGTTTAGTAGAATACTTTTTATACATTAAATCTTGAGTTTATCTGGAATTGTTTTTGCTGTATATAGTGAATAAATGATTAAACTATTTTTGCATCCAGATGACCAGGTAGCTTTTTAGGGGGAGTTGGGGGAGCAAGGTCTCTCTCTGTTGCCCAGGCTGGAGTGCTGTGGCCAGTCTCAGCTCACTGCAACCTCTGCCTCCTGGGTTGAAGTGATTCTTGTGCCTCAGCCTCCCAAGTAGTTGGGATTACAGGCATGTACCACCATTGTCAGCTAAGTTTTTGTATTTTTAGTAGAGACGAGGTTTTTCTGTGTTGGCCAGGCTGGTCTCCAGCTCCTGGCCTCAAGTGATCTGCCAGCCTTGGCCTCCCAAAGTGCTGGGATTACAGGCGTAATTCACCATGCCTGGCTTGCACCAATATTTTTAAATTCTGTAATCCATCTTTTCCCTGATTAAGATATGCCATTTGTAACATGTTAAATTATTGTAAGTTCGTGGATCTATTTCCTGTGTTTCCGGTTTACTCCATTAGTCTCTGCCTATCTTCTAGTACCAGTATCATACTGCTTTTTTCGTGAGTGTGTATCTGTATGTTTTACAGTAAGACAAATTCGCTTACTACTTTTTTTTTTTTTTTTTTGTAGTTTTCTGGGCTGTTTTTGCCCAGTGATTTTTAGATAAAACATTGCTTTGAAGCAAACATCTTACTATAATGTTTGCCTCCCAAGTTTGAAAAATGATGTCCACATTCACATTTCTCAAATTATTAACAGTTTGGAACACAAGCATAATTTTGCTCAGAGGGAATGCTTTAAGATTGTGATATATTGGGGTCACTTAAAAGGATTTGCATGTAAAGAAAGTTGCATATAAATAGTGAAAGGTGTTCCTGTGAAAGTAAGTAGCGACCAGATGTGTAGGGCTTTTGAGCCATGTTTTAAGGAGTTTAAAATCCATTCTTAGATTAGAAGAAAGTCATTGAGGCATAAAAGCAGGCAGTGTGATGAGATCCTAGTTGTGTGTTACAAGTTATTCTATCTACTATGTGGAGAATGGATTGAAGAGGGGGAAGACTGGAGAAGAGTACATCTTAGATATGGCCATGACTACAGAGAAAATGGAACAAATTGGAGAAATACTAAGAACAAGAAATGGGAATATGGCAAGGGAAATGGAGATGTCAGGGTTGACAAAATGTTACCAAGTGTGTAGAACTGAGGTGGAATTTAGTTAACAATACTCATTATTAATATTACTAACATTATTAACATTACTCATTATTACAGTATTAATTATTATTGCTACTATTGTACTCATTACTAACATTATTTTAAACATTACTAATTATTACCTTGTTCGGTTAAAGGATTATTTCTCGATCTTTGAGTATGAGGACTTCATTTTAATAAGAAAAAATGTAGATTGCGCTCTCTTCCACATGATAGGTGTATTTTGAGTAGCAGTTGATTTATGTCATGTTTTCAAGGGACTTTTAATTTTGTTACTCACAATATCATGCATATATATTATTCATGCATATATTTTATTAGGGCTAAATAAAGATCAAAATGCACAATGGTTACTGCACCTAAAAGCAGTGGAACTCTTGCAATAACTTTTCAGTGTCCTTCCTTCCCCACCTCATCAAGATCTGCAGCCCACAGATTTAGAACTACTGGTCGAAATAATTCTTTATGAATTTGTTTTGAAGATTTTAGCCCTAGATGTACGTTTTTTCCCCTTCTATTGGAAAAAGTAATTTCAGAATATAGGATTCGCTTCTTTCATTAAAGACACATTTTATTAAATGGGAAGAAAGTGATTAACGGAAATATTTAACATAAGAATTTGTTAAATGTAACAAGCCAAACATTTACAACAGTCTAGACAAGCACACGTGAGGAACTTTGGTGACTTTATTTTTTTCCTCTTATTTCTGTATTATTATACAAATAATTTTACAACTGTATCACTAGAGGATTGTTTCGTTTCTTCATTTATTTAATATAGAATTAATTGCACTCTGACCCAAAAGCAAGTGTGACAAAAACTAAGATAAATAGAGGGGTCATAATTAAACTAAAAACTCCTGCACAGCCAAAGAAATGAACAGCGGAGTTAGCAGACAACCCACAGAGTGGGAGAAAAATCTTCACAGTCTATACATCCGACAAAGGACTAATATCCAGAATCTACAAAGAACTCAAACAAATCAGCAAGAACAAAACAATCTCATTAGGCCAGGTGTAGTGGCTCACACCTGTAATCCCAGCACTTTGGGAGGCTGAGGTAGGTGGATCACTTGAGGTCAGGATTTCAAGGCCAGTCTGGTCAACGTGGTGAAACCCCGTCTCTACTAAAAGTATAAAAATTAGCTGGGTGTGGTGGTGGGCATCTGTAACCCCAGTTACTCGGGAGGCTGAAGTGAGAGAATCACTTGAACCCGGGTGGCATAGGTTGCAATGAGCCAAGATCGCATCATTGCACTCCAGCCTGGGTGACAGAGCGAGACTCTGTCTAAAAAAAAAGAAAAAAGTCATCAGAAAGCAGGCTAAGGATATGAATAGACAGTTCTCAAAAGATGTACAAATAGCCAATAAGCAGATGGAAAATGCTCAGCATCACTAAGATGGGGGAAATGTAAATCAAAATCACAATGCCATACCGCCTCACTCCTGCAAGAATGGCTGTAATCAAAAAAATAAAAAATAATAGATGTTGACATGGATGCAGTGAAAAGGGAACACTTTACACTATTTGTGGGAATGTAAACTAGTACAACCACTATGGAAAACAGTGTGGAGATTCATTAAAGAACTAAAAGTAAATCTGTGGTTTGATCCAGCAATCTCACTACTAGGTATCTACTCAGAGGAAAATAAGCCATTGTACAAAAAAGATACTTGCACACGCATGTTTATAGCAGCACAATTTGCAGTTGCAAAAATTGCAAACCAGCTCAGATGCCTATCAATCAACAAGTGGATAAAGAAAATTGGTATCTAAATACCATGGAATACTACTCAGCTGCAAAAAGGAACAAAATAATGGCATTTGTAGCAACCTGGATGGAATTGGAGACCTTTATTCTAAGTGAAGTAACTCAGGAATGGAAAACCAAACATGGTATATTCTCACTCATATGTGGGAGCTCAGCTATGATGATGCAAAGGCATAAGAATGATACATTGTACTTTGGGGACTTGGGAAAGAGTGAGGGGTGATGAGGGATAAAAGACTACACATTGGGTACAGTGTACACTGCTTGGGTGATGGGTGCACCAGAATTTCAGAAATCACCACTAAAATATTTGTTCATACAACCAAACACCACCTGTTCCTCCAAAACCTATTGAAATAAAAAAATTGCCTTCTGTACTGTATAATGTGAACTATATTGTAAAAACACTTCTTTTTATAGCATAAATTATTTAGTGCTCTTACTGTAATTCATTGAGAGTCAGCAGTTAAGAACTTAGGCCATATGACTTTTGCTTCTTAAAAATTTAGAAGAATGCATTGCAGAATTATATTTTCATTTAGTATCACCCTTCAGATCAGTGTCTACACAAACATTTCTGTGACAAAGTAAAAAACCTTATTTGTTTGTTTGTTTATCTATTTATTTATTACTTTTTTGAGACAGAGTATTGCTCTGTTGCCCTCTCGAGTTCAAGCGATTCTCCTGCCCCTGCCTTCTGAGTAGCTGGGATTACAGGCACGTGCCACTATGCCCGGCTAATTTTTTGTATTTTTAGTAGAGACAGTTTCACTGTGTTAGTCAGGATGTTCTCGATCTTCTGACCTTGTGATCTGCCCGCCTCAGCCTCCCAAAGTGCTGGGATTACAGGCGTGAGCCACTGTGACCAGCCTATTTATTAAAATTTAATTACAATTGATTTTTGCTTTTAAAGGCTCCTTATCTGTCAAAAAAATTATTTTGTATCCTGAAATTTTCTAAAATAATGAACTTTTATATTGTTTATTTAAAAACAAGAACCTTTGACATCTCATAAGTAACATTAGTTTCTCTTGGTATTCTTGTATTTAGCATTGTTGCAGTAGCTATGGACATAAAAAGAAATATAATTTAACAAACATGTAAAAAATACCCATGTATGCTAGGCTGGCACAGTGAAGATAAAAAGAGTTAATTAAGATGAAAAAAGACACAGATAAATAATTGCAAGACAGTTGGAGAAACAGGGAATACATATATATATATATTAGGTATTGAAATGATATATTGAATATTATAGACAAAATAAATTTTACTGTTCTTTCATTCAACAGTGGCTTATTTAATTCATATAGTACTTTAGTAAATTCCTTTAACTCAGTGTTCTGTATTATATGTTGATTGCCATATAAAGGTACTTAATTCTTTTTCATCCATTATTTATTTAAGGAATATGATCGTTAACAAAAGGACTGTGTATTTTCATTATACTTTGTCTTTTGTCCGTGGGACTGTCACAGAGTAGGTTTATAATGAGTGGTGTATAGAGTTAAACTTATATTGCCTTATATTTATATTCCTAGAAGTTGATGCATCAATAACTGATAGAAATAAATTTTACCTGGAGGATATTATGCTTTTATTCACTTTATTTCCAATTTATGTATAACTCCTAAGCAAGATCATTTTCAAATTCTGACTGCTACATAGATTTCAAAATTTGTCTTTAAACATTAAGGGATAAAATAAGTAGGATGAAGCTCAAATTTTAGAACAATGTCTCCATGAGACAGTTCTTTATGCTGTAGAAAACCATTGGTTGATTACCTTCTCAGTCAATGTTGCTCTTCAGTGTTGAATTGTATGTTCTTATAAGCATAAAACATTTTTAATTTGGTAAGACTAGCTAAATTTGCTTTTTGTGCTTATGATGTAAAGACAAGATTTAAATTAACACCAACAGCAGAGGCTGTTAAAAATGTAGAATGTTATACTATGAATTTAAATAATCTTTCTGTGCTTGTCATTTTACATGGATAGTATCATAAGACAAGTAATGACAGATTAAGACCTACCTAGCAGAGGGAAAACTAAATTACACGACTTTATTAAGGCATAAATAAACCTGTTAACCATTATCTGGAACACCAGTTAGTAGAAAGAGCACTGACAATTTTATTTATCAACATTAAACACAATTATTAATTACAGACCTGATGAATCTAGCAGTAAGCAGGCCATGTTGGATATGCTGGAACCTTAAGTCCATTATATGAGAAGGATGATTACCAAAATCCTGTGGGGAAATAAGTAATTGTAGTTGTAAAATTTTAATTGCCTTGGAATAAGGCAAATTATATTTTCTTGTCTGAGAATATAAATAGTATGGCATGAAGGTAACAAGCTTCGGTAGTTGTAAATAGAAAACGGATTTATGTTAGGTTTTAAAACAAAGAAAAGAGTGATGAATTTTTATTCATCACTATTCCATGTGAATGGCATACTGTAAATACATGCAGATTTTTTTTTGGTGTATTCTTTAGTAGGTAAGCTATTCTCTGAATTCCTTTTTTTCATAGTGAAAATAATGTGGGAAGGAACTTTTTGAATGAATTACTACAGGTGAATGGGAATTACATTAATTAAAAAATATTTTCATTATGTGATCAGCAGTGTTGTGAAACGAACAAGAGACAATTCACATTTTTGTGCCTTTTTTTTCTTTTTCTTCGAAGATCCAAATTCCAGAATTTGTGGACATTTACTCATAGGTGCAGCCAAGAATTCTTTTGCAAAACTCATGGATAAAATTAGTCTGGTAATGGAATGTATACCTCTGCACAGTAGCAGGAGTATTACATATGTAGAAAAAGATTCCCTGGTTCAGAGGCTGGCCCATGGACTTCATAAAGTAAACACACTGGCCCTGAAATACGGTTTGCGTGGCCATGTGCCCATTATGGTATGTATACACTTTCATTTAGTAGTAACCTTAGAACTTGTAGATTTAATTTTGAATTAGCCTAATTTGTAGTTTAAATTATTAGTTGTACATGAATGTATCTGGATTTTTTTATAGTTCATGTAAAATTTTAATACGGTAAATAAAAGTACTTCCAAATAAATGTCCAAAATATCAAAATACAAAAATCATGGGCCAGGTGCGGTGGCTGATGCCTGTAATCCCAGTACTTTGGGAGGCCAAGGTGGGTGGATCACCTGAGATCAGGAGTTCAAGACCAGCCTGGCCAATATGGTGAAACCCCTTCTCTACCAAAAATACAAAAATGAGCCGGGGGTGGTGGTGTGTGCCTTGTACCTCTAATCTCAGCTACTCGGGAGACTAAGGAACGAGCATTGCTTGAACTTGGGAGGTGGAGGTTGTAGTGAGACGAGATTCTGCCACTGCACTCCAGCCTGGCCTACAGAGTGAGACTGTCTAAAACAAAACAAAACAAAACAAACAAACAAAAAAAAAGAGGCATGACATTAGTGCCAAATTTACTGTTCTCTATAAATGCACTGCAATAGAATTGTGTGAGACCTAAACAGCTGTCAATTTCATTTTTAGCTATCTAGATTATTTCTTTTCTTCAGATGTTCATTTTTCGTAAGTCAAATTGTTGGTCACATAAAAAATAAAGTTTTCATCTCTCCGTTTCTATAATAGCTGGCACTGGTTTTTGGATGATCTGAGTTACATTTAATTTAGTAAAATGGTTATTGCTATTGTTAGTAAATCTGTAGTTACTGTTTATAAAATTGCTCTTGTTTAACAACAGAAAAGCACAGCGTCGTTGCAGAAGCAAATATTTGGATTTACACAAAGACTGCATGCTGCGGAAGTGGAGCGCCGCTCACTACGCTTGGAGGTCACAGAATTCAAACGAAGTGTAAATGAAATGAAAAAGGAGCTTGACAAAGCCCAGGGTCTGCAAATGCAATTAAATGAATTTAAGCAATCTGTAAGTATATATCATTTAGGAAACTATTGCTTTGGTGATATCTATTTCTTTATCTCTATATCCTTTTTTCCTTAACTTATGTTTGTTTTTTCAAATAATTCAAAACGCTATTAATAACATTTCTTTTTCTTCAGAAAACTTCCCTTCTAAAATGCCTCTAATTGCTGATGTTGGTGGCAGGCGGGGGAGTGGGGAGAGAGATTTCCTCTCTTCTTTTTTTTTTTGAGATGGAGTCTCACTCTGTTGCCCAGGCTGGAGTGCGGTGGCACTATCTCAGCTCACTGCAACCTCTGCCTCCCGGGTTTAAGTGATTCTCCTGCTTCAGCTTCCCAAGCAGCTGCGATTACAGGTGGCTGCTACCACGCCTGGCTAATTTTTGTATTTTTAGTAGAGATGGAGTTTCTCCATGTTGGCCAGGGAGGTCTCGAACTCCTGATCTCAGCTGATCCACCCACCTTGGCCTCCCAAAGTGCTGGAATTACAGGTGTGAGCCACCGCGCCTGGCCTCTTCCCTTCTTATATTGAATATTTTAAGTAAATTAGACTAGTATGAAATCAAATTGCTTTTCCAAAGAAATGTTCAATTTATCTAACGTCCATCAATGACATATATGTATTATTTTAAAAAGCAGAAAATAGCTGAAAAAGCAAGACCGTATGCCAAATACCATTAGATCAAGAACAAAATGTCTAAGTATGTGAAGCACAATATAATGCAGACATCTACATGTTCTGTTTGCAGTTGGGATACTTACGAACATTGCTGTTTTTAATGTGGATATGGGAACATAGAGTTAAAAGATTACCCTGAAACTTCAAGACTGTATACAACTTAAAACAGCTACTGTAACTTCAGTTTAAATGTGCTTTTAAGTTTATCTTTTGGTTAATTTGGAATTTACAGTTTTAACATTTGCAGTAACAGAGGCAGCAGTAGGTATAGTAGTTTAGTTATCAATCCTATGATAATGTAATTGTGCTAGTGTTAATTATTATTTCAAGTAGATACACCTTCAAAGGGCAGAGAGTTCCTATGAATTAGGCAGGTCAAGGAATCATGAAATACTCTTAAGCCATAGGTTTCTTTTCAGTAAATGTCTCAAGACACCTTAATTTTTCCTTCTCTTAGTTTTTTGCTCAGAGAAAGAAAATCTATGAGCTGAGCTGCTTCAACTTTTTTTTCTAATTATAAAAGTTATAGAGGACAACCATAAGTAAAAATACAAGAAAGTATTAAGAAGGAAGTTTAGACTGGGTATGGTGGCTCATTCCTCTTATAATCCCAGTGCTTTGGGAGGCCAAGGTGGGAAGGTTACTGGAGGCTAGGAATTCAAGAGATAGTGAGACCCCATCTCTACAAAAAAATATACAATATTTATTTTAAAAAAGAGGAGAGTTAAAATCATTTTCATCTTACCATCCAGAATCAATCACTGTTGAAATGTGGATGCATTTTGTTTTCCACATTTCTTATGTATATATATGCCTATGCATGCCTTTATGCACAATTGTAGTTTGGAATAATTTTGTACATACAGTTTGCATCCTGACATATAAATATATGTATACATGTATGCACTTAAAGTACTGTAATCATTTTCCTTTGTCATTTATTATTAATTTCATTTCAGTTAAGTGAATACTAGTGTGTCATGTGGATGTATCAAAATTTGAGTATTTCCCTTTTCTGAGATACGTGATTTTTTCCATTTTTTGCCATTTTACTTAAATAATAAAGAGATGTTTATACTTTTAAAAACAAATTCTTTTGAAGCATGTGTCTCCTTCCATTTGGTTTGCTTCTGTATCATATAAACAGCTAAATGGGATATTGAGGTAGTCTACCAAAATGGACACAGTCATTTATGCAATTTGAGATTTAGAATATAGTCAACTGTATTTATATTTATATATAAATATATATAATTATATATAATGGCTTTTGTAAAAATTGGAAAATTCGTTACATATATTACTCCTGGAATATGTATGAAGAATTCTAAATATTCTACACAATTTGATTTCCTAGTCCATAGTTAAGTATTAAGAAAACGAGTTTGCATCTTATCTTTGGTTAGTTTAGAAATAGTCAGGACTTAATTTCTAGCATCTAGAGAGAAGGTTAGAGTTTGAGGGAAGGTTGGTGGAAGGTGACAGAATCCTCTTGTAAGGGCTTTTTTTGAATAACTGGCTTGCAGTAATTAGGAGTATGTTTGAGGAAGTGCTTAGTGTGAAGTGTAGGAATAAAAATAGGATAATAATTGAGGAAAGAGGTACTTAATTTTTACTTTATTTTGCCTTATTTTATTTTTTGAGATGGAGTCTTGCTCTGTCGCCCAGGCCGGAGTGCAGTGGTGTGATCTCAGCTCACTGCAGCCTCCGCCTCCCAGGTTCAAGGAATTCTCCTGCCTCAGCAGGAGTTGGCATTACAGGTGCCCACCACCATGCCCGGCTAATTTTTTGTATTTTTAGTAGAGATGGGGTTTCACCATGTTGGCCAGGCTGGTCTCATACTCCTGACCTCAGGTTATCTCCCCGCCTCAGCCTGCCAAAGTGCTGGGATTACAGACGTGAACCACACCCGGACAGTACTTAATTTTTAGATATTGTCCTACAATTATAAGTTATGAAGTATGTGACAATTTCTAACATTTAGTGATCATATTGACCATGTATCAGACACTGACCCTAAGCACATTACAGGCGATGACTCATTTGATCCTTATGATTATCTCACATACTATTATATTATTATAATATATAATATTATTATTTCTAATTTACGGATGAGGATTTTGGAGCATGTAGAAACTAAGTAACTTGCCTGAAGTCGTATAGTTATTAATGGAAATGACAGAATTTGAACTTAGTTTATGTGGCTCTAAAACTCATGCTTTTATCCACTTCGTGATAGTGGTTAATGTTGATACCTAGGTGTGTTAATAAAGGGTTGTTTTATTAAAAACATAAAAAATGAAAAAAAGATGCTATTTTCCTCTAAGAAAATTGGAGAGAGTGCCTGGAACCATTTGTCTCTCACTGATTTCAGACAAAGTATATTGGAGAGAATAAAATAGCTTCTTTATAGTTGGTCTAAAATTATAAAGGGAAACATCCTGCTCACCAAAAGCTATTTAGTACTTTAATGGTTTTAGAATACTATGTCCATCTACTGACAGTTGTTTTTTAACAGCTAACTTCCCCAGTCTCATGATCTTTGTTTGTTTATTAGCTCCTTACACTTGCTTTCACACACCATCTCTTTCTTATTCTGCATTGCTATGCTTGCTTGATTTTATTTACTTTACAGAGGTATAAACAGAATTGAGCCAGTCTCTGGGAGGGATGGATGGACAAGGAAGAGGCTAAAATTACCTGAGTTTTTAGGTAAAGAGGAAATTTTGGAGGATTGTGAAGGGAACACATATTCTGCTAAACAGGGAAGCCCTGTGAAGTGGTGGGGATGTTGATGGAAAGATCTTATCCACTTGATGGTCAAGTGAATTGAAAAGGATAGAATGGTCTCATGGCAAGGAGTGGTAATTTAAAACAACACAATACATTAAAGATGGAAGAGGTGCAAAAATATATGTTCACAAGACCCAGCGCAGAGAGGGATGTTAATAAATAGAAATAGAACTGGAGTGCTGAGAGGAGACTGTTAGATTTGATGTTTTGAAAGCTGAGGGTTTGGTTGTAATAGCACAATGTGGAGAGTTCGGCAACTGTTTAACAGGGAGTAAAAGGTTGAATATTCTGTACAATCTTAGCACTATACAAATATCAGTGACATATTAGATATATCTTTTACTAGTTGACTCTGAAAATGAGGCAACTTTCCTCTGTGCCTTGTGATCATTCTCATTAATTTATATTAACTTAGGTAAATTATCAGACATCTGTTTTTATGCTACACTATTGGCTTTTAAAATTTCTTCAGTGTTGAAAAATGCACTCTTAAATTGTTGAGGAATGCACACTTAAAAAGAGAAATAAGAGTTTTAAAAGACAGTTGCTTCATGGAAGTGGCAGGCAAGGTACCTGCTGCCAAAATAAAACTGAGTGCTTATGTATTATAATATAGAAGGACCCATGTAATTGATTTATCCTAAAACTTAGTTTCAGCAAAAGTCTTTCTCTTTGTATGAACTGCGTGCTTGCTGTTGTTGGCCCACGAGGAAACTGTGAATATGCTCATTTCTATTTTTGTCTTATTTGTCAGAAAAATAAAAGACAAAGTCTATATTCAGTTACAATAATTACTAGATGCTTAGAATCAAAAGGATGTTTTTCCTGCTTTTTCCTCCCAGATTTTTTGAAATTTCAAATCAACCTGCTTTATATTTGTGGTGAATGATATTAATACACCTCAAATCCTTTTTTACAATGGGAAAGTTAGAAATTTTAAATAGATACATGTATACCTTGTGTATTTAAGTGGCCTGAATGGTTCCCTTGAGTTTTCCATGTATATTTCTCAGGTTATCTACCTTTTGTGAAACCTTCCTTGTTTTTACAATTCACTATGTCTCTGTTGTTTGTCGTATCTAAGTTTCATTTGTTTAAATGTTTTGAACAGGAGATAATATAAACTTGTCTTGCCCTGAATTCTACATCCCTATCTAGAACTGTCATTAGTTATTCCAGAGCAGAGTACTGTGCCCTCCAAAGCAGGCACGATATCGTAAAAACCATGTTGTGTATTATGGTATGGATTTTGTTGGCAGATGTTTATATATGAATATTCTTTCATACAACAAATATTGAACACTCACTGAGGGCCAGGCACTTTTCTCGGTTGGATGAAAAGCTAAATGAAGTCCCTGCTTTGTGGAGCTACAACTTTATATGTGTGGTTGGTGGCAGGGTGTGGACAGGCAATAAAAAAAGTGAGATGAATTTAGATAATGACAGTGGCTGTGAAGAAAATAAAACAAGATGGTATAAAAGTGTGAGTGGGAGTTGGAGAGGTGTAGACATGTAAGACCTGCCTAGGAGAAGACATTTGACTGGGGAGACCCGAATAATAACATACACTGAACACAAACTTTTAGGTGATCAGTTAAAAGCCAAGGAAATTGTTAAAGGTTTTAATTCCCACAATCATAATCTTTATAAAAAGTATTCATGTATGAAAACTTAAACTGAGCATCATGGATTTATTTGGAATTTCAAATGAGTTTTCTAAGATTTTATTTGACTGAAAATGAAAACTAAGTATGGCTATTGTGCTTTAAAAATCACAGTAGTATTTTTATCTTGACTTATGCAATTAAGAAAAGCTAATTGTATTTTTTTGATGTATCAAATGCCTAGAAATGTTTGTATTATATTCCTTTAATTTTGAAGACAAAATAATAACAATGCAGTTAGCTTTATAGCTGATTCTCCCCCCTCCCACTTTTTACAGAAATTGATCACCCATGAGAAGTTTGAAAGTGCATGTGAAGAACTAAATAATGCATTACTTCGGGAACAGCAGGCACAAATGCTATTGAATGAACAGGCACAACAACTACAGGAATTGAATTATAGACTTGAATTGCACTCCAGTGAGGAAGCTGACAAAAACCAAACTCTTGGAGAAGCTGTTAAGGTAAGAGAATAAAGGGATATTTGCATAAAGGAATATTTTATCTATGCGTGGATCTTAGAGGGAATTATGATATCTCCTGAATAGGAATAGATCCCAAGATGTGAAATTTTATTCTATGAAGATAGAATGAAACATGGTTCTAAGACCTCGGTTATAAGCCTGCATTCGTATGTATTGAGAAGGTAAAAGTAGGCTTTACTTGCTTGTTGAAAACAAAGTGAAGATCTTTTCCAGTAATAATAACGATTATTATTAACAGTAAAATTAACAGTAAATTTTTTGTTTCTTTTATCTTCCTTATTTCTTCCTCTCTTTAGAGTTTTCCTTTTCTTGTTTTGTACCCAATGGACTTTGGAAACTCCACGCATCTTTTGGATTCTGGAAGGTTTTGGTCTGGGTCTGATTCTTATATAAGTACATATTTGGGTAAGAGGGAGGTTTAGTTAGAAAGAGTTCTGTCTGTCATATATTTGTGGTAAAGGTATTTCAAAGGAAAAAGAGAAGCTATCATTTAAAAGTTGAGAAAATTTCATTAACGGATTTAGGACTATAGTACTTTCTGGAAATGTTGCCTACAAAGTATAATAGAATTCTAGTTTTTGATTATAAAACTGGTGGATTTATCACTAGTGAGATTATATACGTTGGAATGGAACTAAATCCAGGGAAAACAACAGCGATATAGCCTCTATATAGGATATCATACTTAATACAATTAATCAACTCAGTGTTGGTATTAACTTATACAAATATATCTATTTTTTTCTGATATCTTTTTTTTTTTTTTTTTGAGACGGAGTCTCGCTCTGTCACCCAGGCTGGAGTGCTGTGGCCGGATCTCAGCTCACTGCAAGCTCCGCCTCCCGGGTTCACGTCATTCTCCTGCCTCAGCCTCCCGAGTAGCTGGGACTACAGGTGCCGCCACGTCGCCCGGCTAGTTTTTTTTTGTGTAGTTTTTAGTAGAGACGGGGTTTCACCGTGTTAGCCAGGATGGTCTCGATCTCCTGACCTCGTGATCCGCCCGTCTCGGCCTCCCAAAGTGCTGGGATTACAGGCTTGAGCCACCGCGCCCGGCCTGATATCTTAATAATACTATTATGATCAATGATAAAACAGCCAAACTTTATTGTTAACTTCCTGTTTTTCAGGCACTATGCTAACTACTTTAAAACACTTCTGTACTCGTCACACAAACTGTATGGGATTATTCCTGTTTTATAGATGAGAAAACAGATGCAGAGAGGTGACATAACTTACACATTTCTTAGTAAGTAATGGATCTAGGGAGTCAGATTTCCATCCATCTTCCTAACCACCACATGTATGTTCCAGCATCCATTTGCCAGGCTTGGTGTTACTCTTGCTACATGAGTTATTCATTTTAAACTACCTCTGTGAGGTAGGTACTATTGTTATGATTTTGATTTTTTTTTGTTTGTTTAAATTTAGAGACTTCACTAAACTTGCCCAGGGTATCCTGTAAATGTTGAAACTGGGATTTAGTTTTCAGAAAAATTAGAAAAATTTGAAATCTAAAGCAAGAAAATACACATGAATTTAAAGAGGAAAATATAGATGTCCTTTAAGAAGAGGAAAAAATGACCAGGATGGTATTAGTATTTTAGAGTATATTTTTCCAAATATATGTATTAAATCGAACCATTTGAAATTGCTATTTTTATAAGTGAAAACTAGACAAATGCCAGCAATTTCAAATGGCTCAACCTAATACATATTATTTTTCTTACATAAATGAGAACATACTTATATACTGTTTTGAAACATACTTGTATTACTTAGTAATAGATTGTGAGCATTCTTGCTTACCAACTGATATGACTGTGAATTTTTTTTCACTTTTTTTTACACAAGTAATAAATATTTATTGTGGAAAAATAAGAAAATATAGATGAAGAAAAATTAAAATAATCTCAAATCATATCACCTGATATATCCAGCATCAACATTTTGATATATATATATATTCTAGACTTTATGTTTTACAAATATAGAAATATAACTGAATACAGGTTAATAAAAATACAATCATACTGTTATACATATTGTTTTTTACTTACTTTCTTCAAACACCATGTCAAGGATTTCTTTCTATGCTACTAAGTATAGTGGTATTTGTCAGGCCTTTGAGCCGAAGCTCAGCCGTTGTAACCCCTGTGACCTGCACACATACGTCCAGATGGCCTGTAGGAGCCAAGAAGTCTGGAGCAGCTGAAAAACCACAAAAGAAGTGAAACAGCCAATTCCTGCCTTAACTGGTAACCCACCTTACGACATTCCACCATTATGACTTGTTCCTGCCTTACCCTAACTGATCAGTCATGACATTCTTCTCCAGGACAGTGGATCTCATGATCTCACCACCATGCACCTCCATGACGCCCTCCCCTGCTGACAACAGATAACCACCTCTAACTGTAACTTTCCACTGCCTACCTGAGTCCTACAAAGCTGCCGCTCTCCTATCTCCCTTTGTTGACTCTCTTTTCAGACTCAAATCACTTGCACCCAAGTGAATAAACAGACTTGTTGCTTATAGAAAGCCTGTTTAGGTGGTCTTCTATATGGACACATGTGACAGTATCATCATTTCATGGCTGGTTGAATTCTTTTGGATGTACATTTTTTCTTTTTCTTTTTAACTGACAAATAATTGCATACATTTAGGGTATGTTTTGATGTTTTGCTACATGTATGCATTGTGGAATGTTCAAATCAGGCTAACATTCATCTTTTCACATACTTATCATTTCTTTGTGGTGAGAACATCTAATATCCACTTTTTTTTTTTTTTTTACCATTTTGAGATATACATTATTATTATTAACTATACTTACCTTTCTGTACAATAGATCACCAAAATTTATTCTTCTTGTCTAGCTGAAACTTTGTACCCTTTGATTAACATTTGCCCATCCCCACTCGCGACTTCTAGTAATCACTTCAATGTACTGTATGTAATTTATTAACCTAATTTGATATTATAGATTTGGATTTATCCCAGCTTCTTCCTCCTCCTTCTCCTCCACCTCTTCCTCTTCCTTCTCTCTCTCCTTTCCCTCCCCTTCTTCCCTTTTTTCTCTTCTGCTTCTCCGCCTCCTTTTGCTATTATAAGTAACTATTAAGATGAACAACCTGGTATCTAAATGTTATGCACGTATCTGTGATTATTTCATCAGGATGAATTCCTAGATGAGGAATTACTAGGTCAGAAACCACATACATTCAAATAATGTACATATTATCAATTGGCCTACAGCACGTCTCTACTGATTACATTCTCTCCTAAGATATATGAGAATTGCACCTTTGGCCTTACCTGGCTATTACTGTTTAAAACATTTTTGACAATTTGATAGATATGTCCTTGTTACTTTAATTTGTATTTCTTTTATTATTAGTTGAGTTGAAAACTTTTATAAGTATATTGGTCATTAAACAACATTTTTATGCTTCATGTCCTATTAATAGATAATGTAATGAACTGTGCTTTGGAAATGCATCTGTGTCATATTGAAGTCTTTTTCTCTGTTACAGTTTGTGTTTAGGTATAATATCTTCCAGCAGATAAAGAGATGTTCAGGTTAATTTTTTTAAATTGCCAGTAGCTTAAATATTGTTGTCAGGAGTGGAGAATTGTTTAATTACTATCTCTTAATTAGAACTAGCAGGTGGTAATGTGAAAATGCTCTCTTGTGGGAGGCAACATGGTTCAATGGAAAAAGCACTGGCCTTGGAACAAGTATTCCTGAATTCAAATCCCAGCTCTGTTGCTTGGGCAAATTGCTTAACCTTCTGAGCCTCAGTTTCCTCTTCTGCAGAAATAAGGATAATGATACTTAAGTTATAGGATGTTTATGAGAATGAATTAAGATTCCATTTGAAAAGCAAGTGTATGCTTGTTAAATATTCTGTTATGTTTTCAGTAATGCTTTAAAAAATAGTTGTAAAAAATATGTTGTATGCATAACTTCTTTTAAAAAACAAAGTATATTGTTTCTTCTTTTTAAAAACAAAAGAAGACCGTGAGTAGAAGATGTGGATACAGAAGAAAAAACAAATTATCCATGATTTATAATCTGAAAGCAATCACTTAACATTTTGGGAATTCTGTTTTAAATCATATCTTTTTTTTTTTTTTTTTTTTTAAGGACAGGGCCTCACTCTGTTGCACAGGCCACGACCTCCCAGGCTTAAGTAATTCTCCTGTCTCAACCTACCAAGAAGCTGGGTCTACAGGCACATGCCACCACACCCAGCTAATTAAAAAAATTTTTTTTGTAGAGATGGAAACTCCCTGTGTTGCCCAGTCCTGGTCCCAAACTCCTGGGTTCAAGCGATCACCTTGTCTTGGCCTCCCAAAATGCTGGAATTACAGGTGTGAGCCACTGTGCCCAGCCTAAATCATTCCTTTATATGTAATAGTTTTTATAAATAATACTTTAGACTGGATCTTCAGAATGGCCTTTTGTTTTAATACAGCTAAATCTTGGATTAGACATTCCCTGCAATAAATGCAGTGCATTAAGACGTAAAGGAAATCTCCAAGGACAAAATAAACGACAATATTTTCAAACATCAGTATGTGGAAATCAAAGTTAACACTGAGTAGATGCTAGGTTTGTCCTGGAGGCAAATACAGGTTGAGCATCCCTAATTTGAAAATCCAAAATCCAAAATGCTCTAAAATCAAACTTTTTGAGCACTGACATGACACTCAAAGTAAATGCTCATTGGAGCATTTTGGATTTCAGGTTATCAGATTTGGGATGGTCAACCAGTAAGTATATAAATAATGCAAACATTCCAAAGTGCAAAAATATTCAAAATCTAAAATACTTCTGGTCCTGAGCATTTTACATAAGGGATGCTCAGCCTATACCAATATTCATCCTGGAAACAGGAGACTCAGCTTTGGGTTCTACCTGCAGATAGGAGCTTGAACCTAAAGCTCCCACATTAAGAAATTGCTTAATAACCTGAAAGGGATAATCAGTTGTTCTAGGCAAAAGCTAAGGCAAAAGTCTATCTGGATAAAGGCTTGCCTAATCTAGTTCCTTCAGAAGCCCCCAAAGAGTAGCGAAGTAACTGACACATGAATAGGTAGACATATATTAATCTTTTTTTTTTTTTTTTTTTTTTGAGACAGAGTCTCACTCTCTTCCTAGGCTGGAGTGCAGTGGCCGGGTATCAGCTCACTGCAAGCTCTACCTTCCAGCTTCAAGTGATTCTTCTGCCTCAGCCTCCCAAGTAGCTTGGACTACAGGTGTGTGCCACACCTGGCTAATTTTGTATTTTTAGTAGAGACGGTGTTTCACCATATTGGCCAGGATGGTCTCGATCTCCTGACCTTTTGATCTGCCTGCCTTGGCCTCCCAAAGTGCTGGGATTACAGGCGTGACAGATAATATTAATCTTACATGCAGCCACATTGCTAAACTCTCTTGTCATTTCTAGTGCTTTATCTGTACTGTCTAGGGCATAGACAGTAATATTAATCTGATAGTGATAATTTTGTTTTTTGTTTTCAAACCTTATCCTTTTAGGTTTTTTTTTTTTTTTTTCTCCTGCTTTACTGGCTAGGATAAAGTGTTGGGTGGAGGTAGAGGTGGTAGGCATCCTTATCTTGTTTCCAGTCTTAAAGACAATCTTTCTAAGATTTCTTCATTAAGAGGAAGTTTGATGTAGGTTTTTAGTTGATAATCCTTGTTGGGTTAGGGAAGTTATCTTCCTATATTATGCATAATTTAAAAATCATGTGCCGGGCACAGTGGCTCACTCCTGTAATCCCAGCACTTTGGGAGGCTGAGGTGGGCAGATCACCTGAGGGCAGGAGTTCGAAACCAGCCTGGCCAACATGGTGAAACCCTGTCTCTATTAAAATACAAAAATTAGGCGTGGTGGCGGGCACCTGTAATCCCAGCTACTCGGGAGACTGAGGCAGGAAAATCACTTGAACCTGGGAGGCAGAGGTTGCAGTGAGCTAAGATGGTGCCATTGCACTCCAGCTGGGTGACAGAGTGAGACTCTGTCCCCCGACCCTACCCCCCCCCACAAAAGAAAAATCATGAATGGATGTTGGATGTTATGAAATACATTTTGTGCATCTATTTAGATAATCATATGACTTTTCTCACTTATTCTGTTGGCATGTTGCATTATATCAGGTAATAGCAAACTGTGATTTGTGTTTGTACAGCCCGTGAGCTAAGAGTGGTTTTTACATTTTTAAGGGATTATAAAAAATAAAACCACAGAACAACATGTGATACAGATGGCATGTGGTACACAAAGCCTAAAATATTTCATATCAGAAGTTTGCTGATGCCTGGGTTATATTTTAGTATTCTAATGTTAAACCAGCCTTGTATTCCTGAAATAAACCCATTGTAGCTGTGATGATTTTTTAAAAATACATTGCTGCACCCAATTTCTTAATTTTTCACTTGAGACTTTTCGATCTATAGTCTTAATTGGAATTGTCTTGTAATTTATCTTTCTCCTACTGTCATTATCACTTTCTTGAAATCAGGATTTTGCTGATATGAAAGGACTTCTCTTCCCACTCCAAACACAGGAAGTGGTGTCTTAGTGCATTTTGTGCTACTATGACAGAATAGCACAGATGGAGTAATTAAATAACAGTAGAAATCTATTTCTCTAGGTTCTGGAGGCTGGCACCAATATCAAGGTACTGGCATCTGGTGAGGACCTTCTTTATCTGTCATCCTATGGCCGAAGGCAGAAGGGCAAGAGAGTGCTTGCACACTCTAGGGGAAGGAAGTAGGGAAGGGGGCCAAACCCATCCTTTTATAAGAAATCCCATTTCATGGGTTAATTTATAACTAACTCACTCCCACGATAACTGTATTCATTTATGATGGCAGAGCCCTGATGACCTAATCACCTCTTAAAGGTCTCACCTCTCAGCACTGTTGCATTGGAGATTAAGATTTTAACACATGAACTTCGGCAAACATATTCAAACCCTAGCAAGTGGAAACTAGAAAAAATATAACAAATGCATTTTGGGTTATAGCCAAGCTTAAACAGAGCAAAATATTCAAGTTCTAGAAATAAAGAGAACCAAAACAGCAAATGATGAGGACTCAACATCAGATGAGAAGGAGCTGAAGTCTAATTAGCTCATTGGAGTGTGCAAACCTAGCTGGAGGCCAGAGTTGATAATAATTACATTAGGGAAATCTAGGCTTTAAGCCTCAGAGAATAGGAAAGATCCACCTATGTAAAACTAGGCATCTGGAAGGGCTGCCCTACTGTGAAATGTGGATGAGAAAATCTCTGCCTAGCAGCTGCATGAGAATTTGACATCTACTCAGGGCTGTGGGTAGGAAAAGTTACTAAGGAAACTGGAATACAGGCCTGTGCTACACATAAATACAGGGTCTTAGTTTACACCTTCATGATCCAAGTACTGTTTAGTTGAGATTTAATCTTTAAAATGGTACAGTCCAGTCACCAGTGTGACCTTGTAGAAGGGAACGTGAAAATGTTCAGTAGGGATGTTTCTGCATTTCAAAGAATACACTCAAGACTGTTATGAAAAATTCAATATTTGATAATAGGATTCAATGTTACTAATCACGCAAAAGTGAATTGCACATCAATTGAGAAGATTTACACTTTAGATGGTAGAAATACTAGAAGCATTGAAATCAGCTAAATGGATGCCTTAAGGGTTTTTTTGAGCGTTCTAAGAAATAAGGTGTGAATAGAAGTTATAAGATAAGACATGAAAATATAGTCATGGAGATTATTCACTCAGTGAACATTGAGTAGACGTTGATGAAATATATTAGCAAATTGGAAGAAAGCTGAGGAAATAATACATAATGCTCTCCAGAGGGACAAAATGATGGATAATAAGAAATTAAGAGGAAAGAAAAAGAGAATGAAATATTTAATAAAAGAATGAAAGTAGAGTACCACAAGCACCTATAAACATAGTAATGAGATGACAGAATAACTAAGACAAGAGAAAGTCTTTAAAGTTATGGGAGTAAAAGGATTACTTAGAGAAGAATAACAATTAGATCCTAAGAGTAATGACTTAATTCAAAATAACTTCATTGAGGTATAATTATAACAATATGTACACTTTAAATATATAGAGCTCAGTGCCTTTTGACAAATGTATACATTGTGTAACTACCACTACAGCAGTCTGAGCTCCCTCCTCAGCCCTGCGGTTGGGGAGGCGGAGTGCAAGGTGGGCCAAGTCAGACCTGGCAAGTATGTCCTCAGGCAATGGGCACATTTGTGGAGGGCATAGTGGTCTGAGCTCCCTCCTCAGCCCTGGGGTTGGGGAGGAGCATTGACAGGGTGCAAGATGGACCAAATCAGACCTGGCAAGTACAGCCTACAGCCTATAGGGGAGCCTACAGATTCCCTGTAGCAGTCTCAAACATCAGTGCTAAGGGAGAAACCAGTGGGTGACCAGCAAGCATCCAGAGGTGTACTGAGGTTGTATAGTAAGTGTGACTTTTTAAGAAACTGCCAAAGTCTCTTTCAGAATTGGCTGCATGATTTTACATTTCCATCAGCAGTGTATGAAAGTTCCATTTGCTTCACATCCTGGTGAATACTTGGCACTGTCTTTATCTGTTGTAATGGGTGTATATGGTATATTTTTTGCATTTAATTTGCATTTACCTGATGATTAATTATGTTAATTATCTTTTAGTGTACTTAGTCATTCATATATGTTCTTTGTAAAATATCTGTTCAAACCATTTGATATTTGATTGATTGATTGATTTTTTTGAGACAAGGTCTCCCTTTGTCACCCAGGCTGGAGTGCAGTGGCGCTATCATGGCTCACTGCAACTTCTGTCTCCTGGGCTCAACTAATCCTCCCATCTCAGCCTCTCAAGTAGCTAGGACTACAGGCGCATGCCACCATGCCAGCTAGTTTTTGTAGTTTTTGTAGAGACGGAGTTTCCCTATGTTGCCCAGGCTGGTCTCAAACTCCTGGGCTCAAGCAATTCACCTGCCTCAGCCTCCCAAAGTGCCGGGAATATAGGCATGAGCCACTGTGCTTGGTCAACATTTATTATTTTAAACTTTGGGTTGTTTGTTTTATTCAATTGTAAAAATTCTTTCTATATTCTACATATAGATTCTTTTTTCAGATATATATTAATAATATTATCTTTCCGTCTTTGGTTTGCTTTTTCGTTTTCTTAACCATATCTTTCAAAGAAGAGTTTTACGTTTTGGTGAAGTATCTGTATTCTAACTGTTATTGTTGTAGTTGATGCTTTTTCTGTTTCATCTAAGAAATGTTTGCTACTATGATGTGAAAAAGATTTTACCTTTTTGACAATTATATGAGTTAATTTTTATACATTGTGTGGTGTAAGGGTTGAAGTTTATTTTTTTCCAAATAGATATTAAATTGTTCCTGTGCTGTTTAAAAAATATGATCCTTTTTCTATTGAATTACCTTGGCCCCTGTATTAAATCCTCTGTGTGTGTATATGTGTGTGTTTGTTTATTTTTTACTGGACTCTGTTTCTGTTTCATTGATCTATATGTCTTCCTTTATGTTTATTCCACAGTGTTTTAATTGCTTTGCCTTTATAGGATGCCTTGGAATTCATATTTGTAAGGTGCTGTAAGTCCTTTAACTTTGCTCTTTTTTTGAAACTGTATTTGCTGTTTAGATCTATTGAATTTCTGTACAAGTTTTAGAATCAGATTTTCATTTTCTTGTAAGACATTAAGTTTATTGATACAGGCTTTATAATATTCCATTATTATATTTTTAATTCTTGTCGGATCTGTTGTGATAATTCCTCTTTCAGTCCTCATACTGGTAATTCGTATTTTCTCTTTAGTTAGGAGTTTATTAATTTTGTTGTTCATTTTTAAAAAATAAGCTTTGGCTTTGCTAACTTATTCTATTTTTTATAATATTCTGTTATTTTTATTATTTGTTTTTTTTTTTTTTTTTTTTTAGTTTTTAAAATTTTACTTTAAGTTCTTGGATACATGTGCAGAACATGCACGTTTGTTACATAGGTATACATTTGCCATGGTGGTTTGCTGTACTTAACAATCTGTCACATTTTAGGTTAGTTTAGCCCTCCTTTTTCTAGTTGTTAAGGGATTAGCCTATTAGATCAGGAATCAGCAAAATGTGACCCACAGGTCAAAAGTAGCCCACTGTCCATATATAAAGTTTTATTGAAATGCTACTATGCCCGTTTATTAAAATATTGTCTGTGGCTGCTTTCTTAACTACAGTGGTAGTTTTAAGTAGTTGCAACAGTGACCATGTGGCTCACAATGCCTGAAATATTTACTGTGTAGTTTTTACAGGTATTGAATATTTTTTAGAACTTTTTTATAAAGTCTCTGCTATTGGCTTATTAGGTATTTCTCTTTTTTATTTTTAGGGGCTGCTGTAGTGTTTATATCTCTTTCATGTATCACAGTCTATTTAAAAATAATATACTACTTTATGTATAATACAAAAATCTTACAACACTATACTTCTGTTTATTCTCTTTCATTCTCTTTGTGTTGTTGTCATAGATTTCAATTTTACATGTCTTATAAACTCCATACTATATTATTATCATTTCATCTTTTAATAGAAAATTAGATTTTAAAGAAATTGAAAAAGAAGAAAACAGTTGTCTTTCATATATATTGCCCATATATATACCATTTTGATGCACATTTCCTTTATAAAGACACTTGTTTCCATCTAGTGTGATTTTCCTTCTGCTTGAGGAACTCCCTTTAACATTTCTTGTGATACTTGTCTTTATTTTTGAAAGGTGTTCAGTATAGATGTCTATGTTGACAGTTTCTTTTAGCACTTTAAATATGTTGTTCCCTTTTCTTCTGGTTTGCATTGTTTCTGACAAGAAATACGTGTTCATTTTACCTTTGTTTGTCTCTATGTAATGTGCCTTTTTTTCCCCTCAGATTTTGTAAAGGTTTTCTTTACAAATTTTAATTTTTAATGTTTGTGGGAACATAATAGGGTATATATATATTTATGGGGTACTTGAGATATTTTTATACAAACCTTCAATGTGTAATAATCATATCATGGTAAATGGGGTATCCATCCCTGCAACCATTTATCCTTTGTGTTGCAAACAATCCAGTTAAACTCTTTTAGTTATTTTTCAGTGTATAATTAAATTATTACTGACTGTAGCCACCTGTAGTGCCATCAAATACTAGGTCTTATTCAGTCTTTCTGTCTGTTTTTTTGTACCCATTAACCATCCCGACCTTCCCACACATCCCCACTACTCTTCTCTGCCTCTGGTAGCCATTCTGCTACTATCTATCTCCATGAGTTCAATTGTTTGGATTTTTAGCTCTTCCAAATAAGTGAGAACATGCGATGTTTGTCTTTCTGTGCCTGGCTTATTTCACTCAACATACTGACCTCCAGTTCCATCTTTGTTGTTGCAAATTACAAGATCTTATTATTTTTTATGGCTGTATAATACTCTATTGTGTATAAGTACCACATTTTCTTTATCTGTTGATGGCCACTTAGGTTGCTTCCAAATCTTGGCTATTGTGAACAGAGCTGCGACAAATGTCGGAGTGCAGATATCTCTTTAATATACCAATTTCCCTTATTTTGGGTATATACCCAGCAATGGGATTGCTGGATCATGTGGTAGCTCTATTTTTAGTTTTTTGAGGAGCCTCCAAACTGTTCTCCATAGTGGTTGTACTAATTTACATTCCCACCAACAGCATACAAGGGTTCCTTTTTTTCCCTTGTACATCCATTTGTTACTCCCTGTCTTTAGGATAAAAGCCATTTCAACTGGAGTAAGATGATATACCTCATTGCAATTTTGATTTGCATTTCTCTGATGATCAATGATTTTGAGCACCTTTTCAAATTTGTTTGCTATTTGTGTGTCTTCTTTTAAAAAGTGACAATTTACGTCTTTTGCCCATTTTAAAATCAGATTATTAAATTTTTTTCCTCTAGAGTTGTTTGAGTTCCTTATATTTTCTGGTTATTAATCCCTTGTCAGATGGGTAGTTTACAAATATTTTCTTCCATTCAGTGGGTTGTGTCTTCACTTTGTTGATTGTTTCTTTTGCTGTGCGGAAGAAACATTTAACTTGATGTAGTCCCATTTGTCTGTTTTTTCTTTGGTTATCTGTGCTTGTGGGATATTACTTAAGAATTTTTTGCTCAAACCAATTTCCTAGAGAGTTTCCCCAGTGTTTTCTTGTAGTAGTTTTATAGTTGGAGGTGTTAGATTTAAGTCTTTAATCCATTGTGGTTTTATTTTTGTATATGACAAGAGATAAGGTTCTAGTTTCATTCTTCTGCATATGGATATTCAGTTTTCCCAGCACCATTTATTGAAGAAATTATCTTTTCCCAAGTTTATGTTCTTAGCACCTTTGTCGAAAATGAATTCACTGTAGGTGTGTGGATTTGTTTCTGGGCTCTCTACTCATTCCATTGGTCTATGTGTCTGTTTTTATGCCAGTACCATGCTGTTTTGGTTACTGTAAATTCTGTAGTATAATTTGAGGACAGGTAATAGGATTCCTTCTTTTTGCTCAGGATAGGTTTGCCTATTCTGG
The DNA here is from genome assembly GCF_002776525.5 of Piliocolobus tephrosceles. Classification (NCBI taxonomy): domain Eukaryota; kingdom Metazoa; phylum Chordata; class Mammalia; order Primates; family Cercopithecidae; genus Piliocolobus; species Piliocolobus tephrosceles. Next base: position 64,143,516 of record NC_045447.1, on the reverse strand, counting down.
GTCTTTTGTGGTTTCATGTAAATTTTAGGATTGTTTTTTCTATTTGCATGAAGAATATTTTTGGTATTTTTATAGGGATCGCATTGAATTTGTAGATTCCTTTGGGTAGTATGGACATTTTAACAATATTGATTCTTTCAGTCCATGAACATGGAATATATTTCCTTTTTTGTTTTGCACCCTTTTCCATTCTTTCCATCATTGTTTTATAGTTTTCATTGTGGAGATCATTAACTTATTTGGTTAAGTTAATTCCTAGGCATTTTATTTTATTTTATTTGTGGCTATGATAAATGGGATTACTTTTTTATTGTTTTCTTCAGATTGTTTACTTTTGGCATATGGAAATGCTACTGAATTTTGAATGCTGATTTTGTATCCTGTAGCTTTAGTGAATTTGTTTATCAGTTCTAATGGTTTTTTGGTGGAGTTTCTAGGTTTTTCCAAATATAAGATAATATAATCTGCAAACAAAGATAATTTGACTTTTTCCTTTCTAATTTGGAGGCCCTTTATTTCTTTCTCTTGTTTGATTGCTGGAGCTAGGACTTCCAGTACTATGTCATGTAACAGTGGTGAAAGTAGGCATCCTTGCCGTGTTCAGATCTTAGAGGAAAGCGTTTCAGTTTTTTCCTTATTCAGTATGATACTAGCTGTGGGTCTATCATATATGGCTTTTATTATGTTGATATATGTTCCTTATATCCCCATTTTTTGAGGGTTTTTTAAAATCATGAAGGGATGTTGAATTTTATCAAATGCTTCTTTCAGCATCAATTGAAATGATTATATGGTTTTTGTCCTTAATTCTGTTTATATGGTGTATCACATTTATTTGCATATGTTGAACCATCCTTGTATCCTGGGATAAATCCCACTTGGTCATGTTGAATGATCTTTTTAAATGTTGAATTTGGTTTGCTAATATTCTGTTGAGGATTTTTGCCCCAATATTCATAATAAATATTGGTCTTTAGTTTTCTTTTTTTGATGTGTCTTTGTCTGATTTTGGTAAGGTTTCCTTTTTATTACTGGTTTCTGGAAGTTTGATTATGACAAATGGTGTGGTTTCTTTGTGTTTTTCCTGCTGGAGGTTCATTGAGCTTTATTTGTTTTATTTTATTTTTAAATTTTAATTAATTTTTTATTTTCAGCTTTTAAGTTTAGGGGTACATGTGCACAATGTGCAGATTTGTTACCTACGTAAATGTGTGCCGTGGTGGTTTGCTGTACAGATCATCCTATCACCCAGGTATTAAGCCCTGCATCCATTAGCTATCCTTCCTGATCCTCTCCCTCCTCCCAACCTGCACCCTCTGATAGACCATAGTATGTATTGTTCCCCACTGATTGACCATGTGTTCTCGTTTAGCTCCCACTTATAAGTGAGAACATGTAGTATTTGGTTTTCTGTTCTGTATTAGTTTGCCAAGGATAATGGCCTCCAGCTCCATCCATGTCCCTGCAGAGGATATGATCGCATTCCTTTTTTTGGCTGCATGGTATACTCCATGGTATATATGCTTGACATTTTCTTTATCCAGTCTGTCACTGATGGGCATTTGGGTTGATTCCATGTCTTTGCTATTGTAAATAGTGTTGCAGTGAACATATGCATGCATGTGACTTTATAATGGAACAATTTATATTCCTTTGGGTATATACCCAGTAATGAGACTGCTAGGTTAAATGGTATTTCTTGTTCTTGGTCTTTGAGGAATCGCTATACTGTCTTCCACATGATCAAACTAATTTACACTCCCACCAACAGTATAAAAATATTCCTTTTTCTCAACAACCTTACCAGCATTGGTTGTTTTTTGAGTTTTTAGTAATAGGCACTCTGACTGGTATGAGATGGTATCTCATTGTTTTGATTTGCATTTCTCTAATAATCAGTGATGTTGAGCTTTTTTTCATATGTTTGTTTGCCTCATGAATGCCTTCTTTTGAGAAGTGTCTGTTCATGTCCTTTGGCCACTTTTTTTTTTTTAATTTATTTATTTTTTATTATACTCTAAGTTCTAGGGTACATGTGCGTAACGTGCAGGTTTGTTACATATGTATACTTGTGCCATGTTGGTGTGCTGCACCCATCAACTCGTCAGCACCCATCAATTCATCATTTATATCATGTATAACTCCCAATGCAATCCCTCCCCCCTCCCCCTGCCATGATAGGCCCCAGTGTGTGATGTTCCCCTTCCCGAGTCCAAGTGAGCTCATTGTTCAGTTCCCACCTATGAGTGAGAACATGCAGTGTTTGGTTTTCTGTTCTTGTGATAGTTTGCTAAGAATGATGGTTTCCACCTGCATCCATGTCCCTACAAAGGATGCAAACTCATCCTTCTTTATGGCTGCATAGTATTCCATGGTGTGTATGTGCCACATTTTCTTAATCCAGTCTGTCACAGATGGACATTTGGGTTGATTCCAAGTCTTTGCTATTGTGAATAGTGCCGCAATAAACATACGTGTGCATGTGTCTTTGTAGTAGCATAATTTATAATCCTTTGGGTATATACCCAGTAGTGGGATGGCTGGGTCATATGGTACATCTAGTTCTAGATCCTTGAGGAATTGCCATACTGTTTTCCATAATGATTGAACTAGTTTACAATCCCACCAACAGTGTAAAAGTGTTCCTATTTCTCCACATCCTCTCCAGCACCTGTTGTTTCCTGACTTTTTAATGATTGCCATTCTAACTGGTGTGAGATGGTATCTCATTATGGTTTTGATTTGCATTTCTCTGATGGCCAGTGATGATGAGCATTTTTTCATGTGTCTGTTGGCTATATGAATGTCTTCTTTTGAGAAATGTCTGTTCATATCCTTTCCCCACTTTTTGATGGGGTTGTTTGTTTTTTTCTTGTATATTTGTTTGAGTGCTTTGTAGATTCTGGATATTAGCCCTTTGTCAGATGAGTAGATTGCAAAAATTTTCTCCCATTCTGTAGGTTGCCTGTTGACTCTGATGGTAGTTTCTTTTGCTGTGCAGAAGCTCTTTAGTTTAATTAGATCCCATTTGTCAATTTTGGCTTTTGCTGCTGTTGCTTTTGGTGTTTTAGACATGAAGTCCTTGCCCATGCCTATGTCCTGAATGGTACTACCTAGGTTTTCTTCTAGGGTTTTTATGGTATTAGGTCTAACATTTAAGTCTTTAATCCATCTTGAATTAATCTTCGTATAAGGAGTAAGGAAAGGATCCAGTTTCAGCTTTCTACTTATGGCTAGCCAATTTTCCCAGCACCATTTATTAAATAGGGAATCCTTTCCCTATTTCTTGTTTCTCTCAGGTTTGTCAAAAATCAGATCTTTGCCCACTTTTTAACAGGGTTGTTTGTTTGTTTGTTTTGTAAATTTAAGTTCCTTATAAATGCTAGATATTAGACCTTTGTCAGATGCATAGAATTGCAAAAATTTCTCCCATTCTTAGGTTGTCTGTTTACTCCACTGATCGTTTCTTTTGCTTTGCAGAAGCTCTTTAGTTTAGTTAGATCCCATTTGTTAATTTTGCTTTTGTTGCAATTGCTTTTGGTGTTTTTGTCATGAAATCTTTGCCTGTGCCTATGTCCTGAATGGTATTGCCTAGTTTTCTTTTTCTGTTTTTTTTTTTTTAATAGTTTTGGTTTTTTTGTTTTTTTTTTTTGAGACATAGTATTGCTCTGTCGCCCTGGCTAGAGTGCAGTGTCCGGATCTCAGCTCACGGCAAGGTCCGCCTCCCGGGTTTAGGCCATTCTCCTGCCTCAGTCTCCCAAGTAGCTGGGACTACAGGCACCCGCCACCTCGCCAGGCTAGTTTTTTGTATTTTTTAGTAGAGATGGGGTTTCACCGTGTTAACCAGGATGGTCTCGATCTCCTGACCTTGTGATCCGCCCGTTTCAACCTCCCAAAGTGCTGGGATTACAGGCTTGAGCCACCGCGCCCGGCCTAGTTTTGGTTTTTATATTTAAGTCTTTAATCCATCTTGAGTTGATTTTTGTATATGGTATGAGGAAGAGGTCCAGTTTCAGTTTTCTGCATATGGCTAGCCAGTTCTCCCAGCACCATTTATTAAATAGGGAATCCTTTCCCCATTGCTTGTGTTTGTCAGGTTTGTCAAAGATCAGATGGTTGTAGATGTGTAATCTTATTTCTGGCTTCTTTATTCTGTTCCATTGGTCTATGTGTCTGTTCTTGTACCAGTACCATGCTGTTTTGATTACAGTAGCCTTGTAGTATAGTTTGAAGTCAGGTAGCATGATGCCTCTAGTTTTCTTTCTTTTTTTTTTTTTTGTTTAGGATTGCCTAGGCTATTTGGGCTCTTTTTTGCTTCTATATGAATTTCAAAAATTTTTTTCTTATTCTGTGAAGAATGTCAATGTTAGTTTAATGGGAAGAGCATCGAATCTATAAATTGCTTTGGGCAGTATGGCTATTTACACAATATTAGTTTTTCCTGTGTGAGCATGGAATGTCTTTCCATTTGTTTGTAGTTCTCCTTGAAGTGGTCCTTCACTTCCCTTGTGCTGTATTCCTAGGAATTTTATTCTTTTTGTGGCAATTGTGAATGGGAGTTCATTCATGATTTGGCTTTCGACTTGCCTGTTGTTGATGTATAGGAATTCTAGTGATTTTTGCACATTGATTTCATATCCTGAGATTTTGCTGAAGTTGCTTATCAGCTTGAAAAGCCTTTGGGCTGTGATGATGGGGTTTTCTAGATATAGAATTATGTCATCTGCAAACAAAGATAGTTTGACTTCCTCTCTTTCTATTTGTATATGCTTTATTTATTTCTTTCTCTTGCCTGATTGCCCTGATCAGACTTTCAGTACTGTGTTGAGTAGGAGTGGTGAGAGAAGGCAACCTTATCTTGTGTTGGTTTTCAGGAGGGAATGCTTCCAGCTTTTGCTCACACAGTATGATATTGGCTGTGTTTTTGTCATATATGGTTCTCATTATTTGAGGTATGTTCCTTCAATACCTAGTTTATTGAGAGTCTTTAACATGAAGAGATGTTGAATTTTATTGAAGGCCGTTTTTTTCATCTATCGAGAAAATCATGTGGTTTTTGTTTTGGGTTTTGCTTATGTGATGAATCAGATTTATTGATTTGAGTACAGTGACCCAACCTTGCATCCTGGAGATGAAGCCTACATGTTTGTGGTGGATAAGCGTTTTGATGTGCTGCTGGATTCAGTTTGCTAGTGTTTTGTTGAGAATTTTTGCATTGATGTTCATTAAAAATATTGGCCTGGAGTTTTCTTGTTCTGTGTATCTCTGTCAGTTATTGGTATCAGGATAATGCTGGCCTCACAGAATGAGTTTGGTTGATAAGCTGTTTATTACTGGGAGGAATCTCTCCTCCTCGATTTTTGGAATAGTTTCAGTGGGAATGGTACCGGCTCTTCTTTGTACCCCTGGTAGAATTCAGCTGTAAGTCTGTATGGTCTTGGCCTTTTTTTGGTTGTTGGGCTGTTTCTTACTGCCTCAATTTCAGAACTCATTATAGGTCTATTCAGGGATTCAGTTTCTTCCTGTTTCAGTCTTGGGAGGGTATATGTGTCAAGGAATTTATCCATTTCTTCTAGATTTTCTAGTTTATGTACATAGAAGTGTTTACAGTAGTCTGTGATGGTTGTTTATACTTCTGTGGGGTCAGTGGTAACATCCTCCTTATTTCTGATTGTATTTATTTGAATCTTCTCTCTTCTTTATCAGTCTAGCTAGTAGTCTATTTTATTAAGTTTTTCAAAAAGCCAACTCCTGGATTTGTTGATCTTTTGAATGTTTTTTTCCTGTCTCTATCTCCTTCAGTTTAACTCTGATCTTGGTTATTTCTTGTCTTTTCCTAGCTTTGGGGTTTGTTTACCTTGGTTTTCTAGTTCTTTTAGTGGTGATGTTAGGTTATTGACTTGAGATCTTTGTGGCTTTTTAATGTGGGCATTCAGTGTTGTAAACTTCTCTCTTAACACTGTTTTAGCTGCATCCTAGAGATTTTGGTACATTTTATCTTTGTTCTCATTAGTTTCAAAGAACTTTTTGATTTCTGCCTTAATTTCATTATTTACCCAAAAATCACTGAGGAGCAGGTTGTTCAATTTCCATGTAGTTGTGTGTTTTTCAGTGAATTTGTTTAGTCCTGAGTTCTAATTTGATAACACTGTAGTCTGAGAGACTGTTTGTTATGATTTTAGTTCTTTTGCATTTGCTGAGCTGTGTTTTACTTTTGATTATGTGATCAATTTTGAGTAAGTGCTGTGTGGAGATGGGAAGACTGTATATTCTGTTGTTTTTGGGTGAAGAGTTCTGTAGACATCTGTCAGGTCCACTGAGCTGAGTTCAGGTCCTGAATATCTTTGCTAATTTTCTGTCTGATAATCTGTCTAATATTGTCAGTGGGGTATATTAAAGTCTCCCAGTATTATTGTGTATTATTGTGTGGGAGTATAAGTCTCTTTGAAGGTCTCTAAGAACTTGCTTTATGAATCTAGATGTTCCTTTATTGTGTGTATATATATTTAGTATAGTTAGCTCTTCTTGTTGAATGTCTTTCTTTGTCTTTTTTGATCTTTGTTGGTCTAAAGTCTGTTTTGTGAGAAACTAGTCTTGCAACCCCTGCTTTGTTCTGTTTTGCATTTGCTTGGTAAATTTTTCTCCATCCCTTTATTTTGAGCCTATGTGTGTCTTTGCATCATGTGAGATGAGTCTCTTGAAGACAGCATGCTGACGGGTCTTGGTTTTTTATCTAGCTTGCCACTCTGTGTCTCTCAGTTGGGGCATTTAGCCCATTTATATTTAAGGTTAGTATTGTTATGTGTAGACGTGGTCCTGTCATAGTGATGTTAGATGGTTATTTTTTAGACTTGTTTATGTGGTTGCTTCATAGTGGCATTAATCTGTGTACTTCAGTGTGTTTTTGTAGTTGCTGGTAATGGTTTTTCTTTTCTGTATTTAGTGCTTCCTTCAGGAACTCTTGTAGTATAGGTCTGCTGGTAATGAATTCCCTCAGCATTTGCCCGTCTGAAAAGAATCTTATTTCTCCTTTGCTTATGAAGCATAGTTTGGCTGGATATGAAATTCTTGGTTCAAGATTTTTTTCTTTAGGAATGTTGAAAGTAGGCCTCCAATCTATTCTGGCTTATGCAGTTTCTGTTGAGGGCTTCACTGTTAGACTGATGAGGTTTTCTTCATAGGTGGCCTGCCCTTTTTCTCCAGCTATCTTAAACATTCTTTCTTTCATTTCAATCTTGGAAAAATGTGATGATTATGTGTCTTGGGATGCTCTTGTGTAGAATCTTGCAGGGTTCTCTATATTTCTTCATTTTGACCCTTGGCCTCTATAGCAAGTTTGGGGACATTTTCATTGACAATATCTTGAAATATATTTCCCGACTTGTTTGCTTTCTCTCCATCCCTTTCAGGGATGCCAGTAATTTGTAGATTTTGCTTCTTTACATAACCCCATGTTTCTCAGAGGCTTTATTTGTTTCTTTTCATTCATTTTTCTTTGTTTTTAACTGTCTTATTTCAGAGAGCCAGTCTTCAAGTTCCAAGATTTTCTTCTCAGCTTGGTCTGTTGTGCTGTTAATATTGTCATTGCATTGTGAAATTCTTGTAGGGTGTTTTTCCCCTCTATCAGATCACGTAGATTCTTCTTTGTGGCTATTTCATTTGTCAGCTCCTGTACTGTTTTGTTGTGATTCTTAGTTTCCTTGGATTGGTTATACCATTTTCCTCAGTCTCAGTGTTCTTTGTTCCTATCCATTTTCTGAATTCTATTTCTGTTATTTCAGCCAACTCAGTCTGGTTAGGAACCCTTGTTGTAGAACTAGTGTAGTCATTTGGAGGATGTAAGACACTCTGGCCATATGATTTCCCAGAGTTCTTGCACTGGCTCTTGCCATGACTTGTCATTTTTTATCGATTGCTGGGCATTGTGTTGCTTCTTTTAAGGAGTATTGGACTTTATTGAGATATGCAGTTATTTGTTGTTTAATTTGATCCTTTTGAGGTTTGTAAGGATGGGTACAGAATAACCTTTACTCAGAGATGGTTAAGCCTTACTACTAAGGTATGGTTCTTCTGGGATCTCTACCGAATGACCCATATGATAAATGTAGACTCACCACTTGTCTTGAGGGGACTTAAATGATTCTCAGCTTTGGTGGTCTCTCTGGAAATTGCTTACTGCTTTGCTCTCTAGTTGCTCAATTGCCTTACCTTATGGATTTTTTTACTATACACATTCACATCTTATTGTTCAAGCAAAGACACAGGACATTTTAAGCTGGAATTCTAGATTTATTTTTTAGGGTAATTTCTTCCTCTCCAGAACTCTGTACTATACGTTTTAGCCATCTCAGGCACCTCAGTATCTGATCTCTGTTTTCTCACTTGAACAAAATTGCCGTTTCTGCTTGGAATCTGCCTCCTTGCTCCATGGTGCAAAATATGCCTCCAGGAAGAAAGCCAGATGATTTTATGGCTCCTTTCATTTCTTTCTCTTATTAGGTTTTATTGTCCTATGCTACTGGTTGTTCAGTATCTGAAAACAGTTGTTTTACATATTTTGTCCAGTTTTATCGTTGTTTAAGTTAGAAGGGTTAATCTGGTTCCTGTTATTTCATCATGTCCAGAAGTGAAAGTCTCCTCCACTTAAAAAAAATCCATTTCTATTTGATGCCACTTCTTCCTTTGTGAAGCAGGCAAACTCATATACTCTGAATGAGGGGGCATTTGGAGGGAAAAGGCAGTTGGAGAGTAGAGAAGATTTAAAATAGTCACTTTAGAGAGGAGAGCAAGTCAACAGTAGAAATGTAACTGGAGTGCTAGACGGAAATACAAGTGGAGGGATCTTTTGAGAATTTATGGTAATACTGATTTGCCTAAGGCATTTGAATGCTTAGATGTATGCCCTCAGACATGAATTCACATTGTTTTTCAAGGATTGGGATTTATTAGATATATTAGACAAGGAGACAGAGGGGCAAGGGATGATAAAGTCCAAACAAGAGTACTATTGAATAAATCAACCATTGGATGTAAACTGGATTAAAAGAGAAGTGAAGAAGAGAGAGGGCTAGTAGACTGGGAGATCAATGAATGGTCATATAATTTATTGTTGAACAACAAATCTGAAAGAATCATTGCTTGCTTTCAGAGAGGAGGATGCTTGATTTCAGAGAGCAGGGTGCCTCAGTGATTTTGGAAGCAGAGTAAGGTTAGGATATCACAGGTGTAAAGTTGGAGTATGGAATGGAATTGAGCAGGTGAGATGAAGTGGTCATGGAAATGGAGAGGTCAGATTTTTTGATGGGCCGTCTGTATTGTCTTTCACGTTACCCAGAATGATGAGATGTTGCCTTAGTCTATTTGGGCTGCTATACCAAAATACGATAAACTGGATAGCTTATAAACAGCTGAAATTTATTTCTCACAGTGCTGGTTATTGGGAAATCTAAGATCAAGGCACTAGTAGATTGGTGTCTGGTGAGGGACTGCTTCCTCATAGATGGCACCCTCTTGCTGTGTTCTCACATGGTGAAACGTGGCAAGGCAGCTCTTTGGGACCTTATTTATATAAGGGCACTAATCCCAATTTTGAGGGCTCGTCCCTGATGGGTTAGTTACCTCCCAAAAGCCCCACCTTTTATTGCCATCACCTTGGGAGTTAGGATTTCAACATACAAATTTTGGGGGAACATAAACATTCAAACCATAGCAAGTGGGTATTGGAGTTAGATAATAATTGTGAGCCAGGCACATGTGGCTGAGAATTAGCATGAGTGTATTTGCAGTGAATAGTATTTTCAGTGTGTATAGTGGAGTCTAGTGTCTAGAGCAGCACTGTGCAGTATGGTAACCACTAGCCATGTTTGGCTATTGAAATTTAAATTAATTAAAATGAAATGAGATAATAAATTCAATTCCTCAGTCTCACCTAGCCACATTGCAAGTGCTCACTAATTTCATATGGCTACTAACTGTCATATAAGCAGCATAGATACAGAATTTTCCGTTTATCACTACGGAAAATTCTGTTGTACAGTGCTGGTCGAGAGGACAGGTGTTGTGTGAAGTATCTAGGCCTGTAGCAGACCTTTTGGGCTTGGAAAGAGAAACTTACCTGCAGTATTCCTCATTTAGGCAGAAACCTTTCAGAACCAGAGGGCTTGAAAAACAAGATCTTTTCCTTTTGCTGATATTGAACTAATGAAACTTGTTGAATAGTTATAAAATACTCTAACAACCCTTATGTCAGTGAAGGAAAAGTCCTTTGAAGGCAAAAACTATAATTAGATACCGCATACCTCTCTGTTATTGGAAATATTACACAAATAAATATGGAAAATACAGTATAGAAAAAAGTGGAACAAATTAAAAGTTTGATTTTTCTTTTCTTTTTTTTCTCACCCCCCTACTGTATTCTTGAGATGTTTCATATTGTTGACCTGGTCTGTAGTATCTTTAGTGGTACTGGACCTCTGAGACTGTTATGTTAGGTATCATTACTTCATTTGGTATAGTTTAGAAGACAATGAAAGCTGTATATCCAGTGTGTTTTATTTTTTTCCTTAACCTTATTAACTTTAGGTAAGCGTGGATTTAAATTTAGTTACTGTTTTTACTAGCAATTTTTTTCTTGAGTCCCGTCTTACATATTTCGATCCTTAGGAGACCTCAGATTCTATTTCGTGGTAGGCACCCCATGTTAGTGGAAGATGTGGAAGAATGATTAAAATACATAGTTACTTCAATGATGGAGTCTCCTATAGTTAAAATACAGGAGCTAATACAGAAATTTTTACCTTAAGATGTGTTGCTGCTGTAACCAGAACCTAAAGTATGAGGCACTGGCTTAGAGATCATGCAGTTTATGGTGGAGAAACTGATATCAGGGCTGGAAAGATGGAGATTTATGTTAAGTTGTGGGAAAACATTTGATAAAACTGTATTTGGGATAATTTAGGAGGCAGACTATGTATGTATCTAATGATCCTACAGTTCTAGGGGAAATGGTTGGAAACAATATTATGTGTTGGCTTTGGCACTCTGGTTTGAACAAGGTATTAAAAAAAGAGAAGTGAGCTCAGGAAAGAATTAGTTGGTTTGTGACCAAAAGAAAAGGGACGAGAGAGAGTCTAGAAATCTGGAGCTTAGAAGGAGTCCGTTATGACTCAGCTCCATGGCAAAGAAGCTAAGGGCATAGCTTTCTTATTCAAACCTGTTATCTTAGATGGCTTCTAGGAAACCACCATTAAGTTCAAGTACACATGCTATGCCTATTCCATGCTCATATGCATACACATAGGTATATAGAAAGAGGGAAACTGGTAGTGAGGGTAATCTTCAAGGAGTCTAGGTATATTGATTGGCGCATGCACTGATTGGAAGCAAACAGATTGAAAATCAACTTTTTGAGGCAACTGTATGCTAAAAACCCCACAAGTCTGGACCAAAATTGCCTAATAGTCTTTTAGCCTTAAACAAAATTTGGGCCCTCAAATATTTGAAAGTAAGAAAAGGAATGCAAAAATTGTATAGGCCACAAAAAGTTACTGTCCTCAACGTTCATTTCATATATGGCCATGGAAGATAAAGGGTAAAGAAGAACCTCCCAGAAGGCAGAGCAAGCAACTGTGGAGAGCCGTAGAGAACAGATTCTTCCAGAATTAGGGACTAATTAAGGAATTTATCCTACTGTCAGGATAGAAGGATCTCTTGAGTTTTTGTCCAGCAAGATTTCATTATTGCTGTGGACCAATCACTGCTACATATTGCCCATTCTTCCTTTCTCTGAATGGGAGTATTTGGTGTGCATTCCCTATCCCCATTAAATCTGTGTGTATTGAGTTGAGCATGGGTTTAAATTATCTTTCAGTTAATAGGCTGCTGTGCCATGAGGACCTATATCTGGACCTCATGGTAATTACTGAGCACTACCAGATGATCCTAGATTTTGAGCTGGATGCATTGACTAGATGGGAATTTAGGTTGTCATCTTTGGGGAGAGAGTGTATAAGGGTGAACAGAATGCTGAAATGGGTGTTTGGTAGCCGAAAACGCAGCCTGTGGGCAGAGACTGGCTAACTGTTCTTCAAGCCCATTTCCTTCTTCTTTGGGGCTTGCTAGCATGTGGTTGAATTTTGGCTAATGAAATGTGAACAAAGTAATGTTTCTTACTTACATATTGTTATATGGTTATGGAAATTTCCCATGTACAATAACTCTATATTGTTTTACCTTTCTGGCATAATGCCAGACGAGTTAGTTGACTTTGGAAGCCATGTGTTAAAGATAGTGGAACTACAAGACGAAACATGTGGGTCTTGCAATCACCATTTAGGTGACGACTAAACACCAATCAGGACCATCTGTTTTGGAGTTTATGTGATCAAAACTCTAGACATTATCATGTTTGAGCCATCATACATATTTGTTTGGTTTCTGGCTATAGCATCTAACTAATATAAGGGTAAAGTTCCCTTTGACCACAACCAACAGTTTTGGTTGCTTTTCTCCTCCCCAGAAGTAATTAATATTATATCTGTGTTTCTTTCTAGACATTTTGTATACTTTTACATGTATTTGTGTGTGTGTGTGTGTGTGTGTGTATGTGTGTGTGTTAAACTATATGTTAATATTGTATATTGTGTCTTTTTGTTCCAGAACATGGGCTAGAGATCTACCTATTGATTATTTTAATTGGTATACAGAATTCTATACTGTAAACAAGTCATTGTTTATTTAGCTTTTCATTTGCTGATTGGCATTAGGTTTTTGTCAATTTTTAAAATACTGTAGTTTTGAATAAGGAGGCCAAATGCCTTATGCAGCCATGGTAGATCCAGTTCTGGTGCATATACAATAATTTTAAAATTTAATTTAGTTGAGTAATAGGATCACTTTGTACTTGCATATAAGGTGAAATAAGAGGTCAGGATAATTAAATTTTAGAATAGGGGCCTGTGATTTGCAGTTTCAATAAATGGAAGGCCTTGGGAATACCATGGCCCCTTGACATTTGTGCGGTTCCTTTGGAAAAGGATAATTTTTCTAGTCTTAATTAATTTTGTCAGTTATAGAGAAATATTGGAAAACAAAGCATCTGAAATAGCCCATTGATTTCCCAGAATATTTTTGGTATCTGTAGCTGGTACCAGCCTCGGGCTGGGCTCATCTTCTGAAAATCCATTCCATTGTCCCAAAGTGAGTTGATTTCTCCCAGTTAGTCTACAAACCATAATTTAATGACATGCTTCTTTGACTTGGTGTATATTTCATGTTTGCATCATCTGTTAAAAACAAGATTTTGGCCCGTAGATAATATGCTGATGGCGTTGGGGAAGAGGAGTAAGTTAGGCTCTTATAAATGAAAATGTAGGAAATGATAGCAATTTGTGAATTTTTTGCAAACAATGGGAATAGTACAGAAACTGTTACTTCCTTGAAATGACATTGCTTGTATGAATTTTTTTTAAATGTTGCTGTCTGCTTACTAAGTTTGAGGTTAAGAATGACTGAATCATTTGGGATTGAAATATAATTATAGCTAAAGTTGTTCTTTTTTTTCTGAGAAAAGTTAAATATCTTACATTGTTATAACTTTCAATTACATATGAAACACACTAGATATATTTATTATATATAGAAACTTTAAAAATGTTTTTGTATTTATAGAATCATCTAATGAAGCAAAGAGTCTTTTTTGTAAAGTTACAAATCTACTGATTTATTTTTCTGAAAAAACAAATCTTCATCATGCAATTAATACATATATTTGAGCCTCTACAATGTGAGAAGTATAGTGCTTGGCTCTGCAAATAATGTATATTGAATGTAATTAGAATATTGACATCCTAATGGTTGGTGAGATTTTGATATGACAATGAATGAGAACCTCTGAAGCTGGAGTATTATAAAATCTTACATTCTGTGAATTGTCACAGTTTTGTAAGTCTGTCCATGAAAAAATCTTAGACATTGGTCAGGTGAGACTGGCTTGGGGGAAAAAAATAAAGATTTATTCACAGTAAGAATCCCAGATAGTTCTTTTGTGTAACCTTGATCCTATTCTTATTCACACACGCCTTTTCATCATTGTTTTGTGTCATCTGCTTACTTCTGCTATCTTGTCTTTCATCCCATCAAGCTGTTAGCAGCCTCACAGGGGTCTCAAGACTTAAGCCTCTTCCTAGCCCCCTGTATCATTCTTTGCCTTCCTGTAGCTGCTTTGGGTTTTTCTCTCTCATGTCTCATTTTTAATAGAATGTGAACTCTGTGCTTTATTGTTCTCCATTCTCAGAAGTTAATTACATTTAGACCAGGCATGGGGAAGAAGAAGTAAAAAGAATATGTTTTTAAAAATTTTAAATGGAGTAATCATTACAGTAATTGTGGCAGAGGGTAACATTTTGTGGATATTTACCTCCTTATTTTAAATGTGTTCTAACATTTATATTATTAATAAAATTATTTGCCCTACTCTGAGGGTACAGAATGAAAATGTTGCATAAAGTAATATAGTCACTTAATTTTGAATAAATAGCCATATTTTCTCTGGTAAACCTTTAAACAAAAGAACTCCAACACTCATTTTCCTTAAAAAATGTCAAGATCTCTTAGTTGCCAAACCTTGGTTATAATAATAATTAACATCTATCATATAACCTATTTTCATAAAGTAGGATTATTAGCATCATTACTTAATTTAAAAGTCTTATCACTTTTTACTTTAATCCCATATATTTTTATCTTACTAATGACTTATACAATTGAGACCTGTAAGACAGTCAATTATATTTCAAGGTCAGAGAAAAAGAATTAAGAAAACAACAGCTCTCAGACACTTTTTAAAAGTAATAATTTTAACAGAGAAGACTCAAGATAGAAGGTAGAAGATTCATAAAAAGTTGTCATTTTCATTTTTGTCAGCCTGAACAACAGAAAATATGTAGTAATGTAAAACATTCACGTTTTGTTTATTATGATGTCTTATTATGATTATGATAATTTCCTTTTTTCAAAGTGTATGTTCTCATATATAATTTTAAAAACGTTTTTTATGTTCAAATTTGTCCTCAATGAGTCATAATTTGAAATTAGAGTTTTTTAAATTGAGTACTAACCTTTGATTAGATCATATTTTAAAATTAAAATATTTGAATCATACAGTTCAACTTTGTATAAACTTTTTTACAAACATTCTATTGGTTTTTTAAATTAAACCTGCTTAAGTAAGAAAAAAATAAAAAACATGGACTAAACAAAATAACTTGTATATAATCTCATTATCTCTCACATATAAACATTAATATTTTGGCAAATAAAACTGGAAATATGCTATACATAGTTTTGTATCTTGTTTTGGGGGCATGCAGTGACATTATTTATACTTATATTTTCAAAGAATCATTCTGGCATCTATTGAAGTATAGACTATAGGTATGCAAAAGTGGAAACACAGGCAAGTTAGGAGGCTAACAGTATAATCTAGTTCAGTTGTAAGACCAGTGGCTTAGGACAGGGTGGTAGGAGTAAAGAGAGGTTAGATTCTGCATGTATTTGCATTTTGAATGTAACACTTATGTAATTTTCTAATGGATCAGATATGAATGTCAGAGAGATGAATCAAGGACAATCCTGAGCCACTGTGTGAATGGAATTGCTATTTATTGAGCAGTTATTAAGATTATTTAAAAACTTATTTTAATGAACCATATAATATTCTGTCTCGTGAATGTGCTAAAATGTATTTAACTATTTTTCTGTTGTTGGATATTCAGATTGTATTCCTTTTTCACTATTAAAAATTAAGATAAACATCTTATAATTAGATCTTTGACTGCATAGCTGATTATATTCTCAGGATAGAGCTCAAGAAGCAGATTGAGTCAAAAGATAAAAGATGTTTTAAAGTTATGTGTGTGTGTGTTTCTTTAAGGCTGTGGATGTTTTTCTCAGTTCTGGTGTTTTTCTGAGAGGATGTGTAAGCACACTTGTCTAATTCCATTCTCATCGGCATTGGCTATCATTAGGTGTTATCATTAAAACACCAATAACAACAAATCAAAATGAAGAACCTTTGCCAGTGTGACAGATAAGAAAAGGTATATTGTCTTGCTTTGCATTAAGCGTAAAAAGGAATAATAAATTTTTTTCACAGGTGTTTTCTGTTCATATACTTTACGTAAAGTTAATTTGTTATTTGTAGTGTAGTTTGAGAAATGAGAACATTACTGAGCACATATACTTTGGTTAGGCACGTTGCAAGGCACTTCATATTATTTTACTTAACAGTCACAACATGTTAAGATACATAATATTGCTTACATTGTATAAATGAAGAAAGAACAATAATTGCAAAGAACTTGACAATACTCATGAGGACACCGCTTTATATAGAAGCCAAATATATTTGTAATGTTGCATGAAAGGCTTGATTCCCTTTGGGCTCATCACAGTTTTAAAGAGTGTTACTATTGAAAATTCTCATTTTAATTTGTCATAGCAGGAGATTTTCGTATTTTGTATTTAAGAAAAATAAAATGCTTTATACATATTCAAAGAGAAAGTTAATAATGTGATGTTTTCTTTGTGTATTATAAGAATATTTTCATGACAGAAAATTATTTGCCTTTTAACAAAATCATTTTTAGGTAAGTTTTAGAACAGACCTTGCTAGACTTGAAAATATGCATTCTTGTTACTTGCCATATGTTGCCCACTTAAAGAAAACTTAATAGCGTTGAATCTGATTTTCCCCTATCGAGCCACTTAGTCATATTCTGAATTAATCAGGCCACACCGTGGAGAAAATTTTTTTCTGAGCTTTACAAGAAGAAGTTGTACCATTTATTATCAAAATTCTCATTATATTAAATGAAAAAACATGACATGTTGGCCTTTCACTTCTCAAATCATGTATCTATGTTTATCTCTATACACATCCACATACTCAGTATATGTATATACATTATACAGTTTATATAGATAAATTATATATTTCACTTATATGTCTATATACAATATAAAATAAAATTTATATACAACACATACTTTTATATATAATTATACATTTACTTATGTATTTTATATGTAAATATACGTGTATATATATATGTCTGTCACGATGTTTATTGTTAGAAATATATTCTGTGACATGTTTTGGGTGTGGTTTTTGTCATTTGCGTGTTCAGTCTTCTGCTGGCGATTTGCTCTTAGGTCCCTTTCAACAGTTAGTGGTATGCTGCCCCCAGGTGTTGGCAAGTACTTTGATTCACATGATCTCGTGGTCTGAATTTACAAAGCCTGTTTTAGCTAAGGTCTAGGTTATGACTTTCGCAGAATTCCTTTTGTAGTTAAAAAACATCTTTTATTAAAATAGATGAGCAGAGCAATGTATATATAGGAAGTTGGCTAATTTCTATCCCGCGATCTCTTTAAGAAACAAATATCTTTGAACAATGTAGTACCTTTCTTATTAATCTTTTACTCCTGTCTGTCCCTAGATTTATCATAGTACTTTGATTAGAATGGTCCCTTCTAATTTACTCTGACAGCCTCTGGTGGTCAAGTCATTGCCTGGATTCCAACGTGGTTCATGGTACTATTACGAAGTGGTCATTATCTACATGGCTTTAGATGTCAGGCCAGTTTGCTGTTAAAATGGTTCCTTTCCTCTTGGATTCTCAAACTTGGATCATGGTGATGCATTTATTTTACTTAGAGAAGTAGTATTATTGAAGGGATGAAAGGAGTTTTTACTTTTCTCCTGCTCTAACTCTCCCAGAGTTCCTCTTGTAGTATGGAAGCAGAATAGAAAAAAAGAGAATCAACCTCAGATTTTCTTCTTCATCCACCTATGACTGAATTTCAGATGAGAATATTTTTCTAGTTTACACTATTAGAAATAGAACCTATTAATTTGCCTTGTGTTTGTAGAATTCAGATTGCTATAGTCTCCTGCATTAAAGACACCAACCACGTGATTGATAACTAAAGGTATAAACAAGGAGCCGATGAGATCAGACAATGCATAGATCAGTATTAGTTCAGAGAAAGTTTCTTTGATAATGTAGGTACAAGGAAAACAGGGCTATCACATCCTTAGATTCTCACGAGGATCCTGAGTCATGCTAATAATGTAACCACTATAAAGTGGATGCTTTACATACGTTCTCTGCAATCCTCTAATTTCCTGAATATAAAAAATAAATATAAATTACAAATAGAAAGTTAATTAAAGGTTAGAGTTTTAATAAATTGGTCCAGGGTCACATATTAGTAAGTTTTGGAGTCAGAACTTGAAGTCAGTTCCTGGTGGTTTAGTGGCTACGGAGAAAAAGAACTTGAACTCAGGATTGCCCAACTTCATCACCCTCCCTATTTCCAATACAGGATTTTCTTTCAAGTTTGGGGCATTTTCTCTCTAGGAGAGATTTTTTTTTTTTTTTAAAGAAAATTGGTTAAAATATTTAGGAATAGAAATTGGAATAATTCTGGAAGTGTCTTAATCTGCAGCTAATAGCTATTTAGCTGTCAAATGATTTATTTCAAGTGAGTATTATTTAGACTATTTGAAGTTCAGTTCAGTATTGGTGGTAGGAGGGCACCAAAATGAGGTAGACACTAAGCTTCCAGAGGGTTAACATTTTCATTTTGTGAAATAATACTCCATAGACTCTTCAAAATTCAATCTCATTTTCTTCATTTTGGTTTTCTCTTACCACTTTCTGGAACATCTATTCGTCTGTCAGAAGTTGAATATCCTAGTTCTATCCTCTATGGCTCTTATATTTTAAAAATATTTCTATCTTCTTATTTTACATTCTGGTAGCTTCTCTTCACTCTTTCTATTGAAATGCTTTATATTGTAGTCATATTTTAATTTCTAAGAATTGCTTTTAATTTCTCATTCTCTTTTCATGGCATCCTTTTTATTTTTATTTTTATTTTATTTATTTATTTATTTATTTATTTATTTATTTATTTATTTATTTATTTTATTTATTTTTTTTTTGAGACGGAGTCTTGCTCTGTCACCCAGGCTGGAGTGCAGTGGCCAGATCTCAGCTCACTGCAAGCTCCGCCTCCCGGGTTCACGCTCTTCTCCTGCCTCAGCCTCCGGAGTAGCTGGGACTACAGGCGCCCGCCACCTCGCCCGGCTTTTTTTTTTTTGTATTTTTTAGTAGAGACAGGGTTTCACCGTGTTAGCCTGAATATAAAAAATAAATATAAATTACAAATAGAAAGTTAATTAAAGTTAATACATATCCATGTATCTGATATTGTCACCTGTTTTTTATTCCTAATTTTGTGTATTTATCCTTTTAATCTGATTAAGCTAGCTTGTGAGGGTGCCCTAGATTATGTTTCTTTTAGATTGAGTAGGGCACTTGAGTTCAAAGACCTTGTGATTTTTGAGCCTTTAGTTTGTTGTAGCTGAATAAGCTTTTCTACTTCTAAGTAATTTTTTTATGTGTCTGAGTAACTCATGTTACTCAGGATGGTCTTGATCTCCTGACCTCGTGATCCGCCTGTCTTGGCCTCCCAAAGTGCTGGGATTACAGGTTTGAGCCACTGCGCCCGGCCATGGCATCCTTTTTAAAGTTTCTGTATTTTCTTATAGTTTTTAAAACTGGTGTTTAACAAGCAAATAATAATAAACAATTATTTAAGTTCTCTGAATTCTTTTTCTTTCTTCTGAGATCTTCATATTTTTTTTCATTTATTTTTGTTGATCCCTTTTTTACGCTGAAAGCCATGGAAGATTATATTTTCCAAAAATGACCACAGCAATATTTCTGATCCCACAAGTGCTTCTAGAACCTTGCTACTCCCATATCAAGATGTGGAGTCTATTTCCCTCTTTTGGAAATTGAATGGGCCTTTGTTAAGTGACAGTGCATGGCTTTTGAGACTATGTCATAAGGACATGACTTCTACCAGATTTTGTATCTCTCTTTCAATTTTCTCTGTTGGAAACCAGCCATCATTCTCTGGGAAAGCCTGGGTCATATAGTGAACTAGGAATGAATATGCTCAGCTAACAGCTCAGCTAGGGTGTCATCCAACAAGCTAGCATCTCGTGCAACAAGCTAGCATCAAATGTCAGACCTGTGTGAGTGAGCCTTCAGATGACTTCATACACCAGCCTTCAGCTGAGGCTCCAGATACTAGATACTAGGGAACAGAGACTAGCAGTCCCTGCTGTGCCATATTCTATCTCATGATCCATGGAATCCGTGAGTCTAATAACAGTAATTTGACACCATTATGTTTTAGATTAATTTGTCATATGTAACCCTGGAACATATGACAGATTGTTCCAAATTATAACTGGAACAAAGGCTTTCATCAAATTTATGAAAAGCTTTGTTTGGTCATTCACATTTAAGAATGAAGAAAAAAATGCTAACTAGGAGCTCTTTGTATACAATTAAGAGTTGGTGACTGGTTGGCTTTCCTTTAGGGTGAATGGGCTATGAGCTTACTGTTAGGCTAGGCAACCCTCAAATGAATGTGCTGGTCCATACTTTTTGGCACCACCACTCATAGTTAGTTGCCTATTTCTCCCTTAGAGTTCTCATTCAATTTTTATTTGGTTTTAGTTTGTTTTATGAAATAAATACCTTCTTTTTTCTCCCTTGCAGATAAATGTCTGCTTACAGTTTTGTATGATTATGTGTGTGTGGACGGGGGTACATGTGGGTGTGGTTGGTCATTCTAAGTATAGTCTTTTAATTAATTTATATCTTCTACAGCTTGATTTACTCCCGCCTTGTATTGTAGTGGTTTTACAACTTGAGCCTCTTCTAAGTTGTAGAGCATTACTCTCTTTTCTGTACACATCTCCTACATGTACTCTAGGTTGAAGATTGAAGCTTTTACTGCTTTCTAAAACGTAATTTTGCCAGAGAGAAGAAGTGTCATCTTGAACGAGACTTTAGACCTTCTTGAGTCAGTTGCTTGTTTATTTTCCTAGAAATCTTTCATTTTATTCAAGTTTGAAAGTGTTTCATATACACCTAGGGGAATGCCATATCTTTCCTTATAATCATTAAAAGTTTCCATGTATCTGATATTGTCACCTGTTTTTTATTCCTAATTTTGTGTATTTATCCTTTTAATCTGATTAAGCTAGCTTGTGAGGGTGCCCTAGATTATGTTTCTTTTAGATTGAGTAGGGCACTTGAGTTCAAAGACCTTGTGATTTTTGAGCCTTTAGTTTGTTGTAGCTGAATAAGCTTTTCTACTTCTAAGTAATTTTTTTATGTGTCTGAGTAACTCATGTTAGAATTCTCCATACCTGATCTGCTTTCCTCTGGGTCAGAATGAAGGAAAAGGATTAATCTTGTTATTTCTTAGAATCCATTTTTAAAATCTGAGGTGAGGACCTTTCTTTCTTAGAAGTCTTCAATAGTAGGATTTCATGACAGAGTAAATATAGAGGATATAGGAATAGAAAGGAATAAAAGATGAATTAATATGTTACACTGTAAGATTAATAATACTGCTAACAACAAAGAGGGCAGGGGAATCAGTTTGGGGAATGTGAAAAAGATGATTTCAGCTTTTCGTTTTGTTTTATTTTGAGATGATCATAAATTCTAGTGAGCAAATGCATAGTTGTTGGTTGTAGTAAAGTGTTAAAGATTTAAAAAATAGATGAAACACCTTGAAAGCATGAAAGGAAGAGCAAACAAATGTAGGAAAGATCTAAAGTTGCAAGGCAGGAGGTAAAAGAGGAGATGCAGAAAAAATAACCCAGGATTTAGAGAAGTCATATATGAAGAATTTTATTGAGAAAGTGTTCAGTAACGTCAAATGCCCATACATATTAGGTATTCAGTTTGAATCTATTTTGAAAACTTCCTTAAAATAATTTTGCTTATTGTATATTCTTAGATTTCTATGTAGGAACTCCTTAAAAAAAGATAGCTTTCAAAAGAAAGATTTATTTAGCAAATAGCTATTCCTAGGCCCAAACACATTTCATCTTTTACTGGAAGAAACAGATATGCATGGATTTAAGTGCAATACAGAATAGAGAGGACCATCATTCTGTATAGGGTGCTACAGAAGCCTGAATATTATGTATAAAAGCTGTAGGTTGTCGAAGAATGAGAACTATTTTTTCAAATAGTAATGAAAATGATTTTTCTGTAATATTTTTCAGAGAAAACAATGAAAACTATTTTTTCAAACTGTAATGAAAACGATTTTTCTCTGTAATATTTTTCTCTTTTCTAAATATAGGTCAGAAAATAGCTTATGTTGATGGAAAAAATAATCAGGGTTTTTATATCTTTAGTTCATAAGTGAGCTTTCTCTTTCTTGACTGGCATTTGGAAGACTGGGAACTGTACACTGGTATGTTGAGTCCTGTCTATGCTAGGAGAATGGTGAGTTCAAAGGCCAGATTTCACACGGCAAAGAATGGCAAGCGTATTTATTGAGTGTTTACTATGTGTTTGGCTCTCTGATCAATACTTCAAATACATTGTTACATTCAGTCCTCACAGCAACCTGTAGTATAGACACCAGAATTTCCTTTTACGGATTAGAAAACTAATGCTCAGGGATGTTAGTAATTTGACCAAGTTTCCTCAGGTAGTAAATATCAGAGCAGGAATTTGTATTTCAATCTATTGGCTCTTTTATTACATCTAATGTGTGGATGGGAAGGGAAAGTAGTAGATATGGATTTTTACCTTTGAGGGATTAGCAAAGGCAGAAAGACAAGCCGATACATGATAACTTGAGGGAAGATAATGGCCAAGTGAAATTTAAAGAAATTAGGACCACTTAAATGTGTCTAAAATGAAAGCCTTGATTCTGAAAATGTGTAAAGATGAGAAGAGGGAGATATGAAGAAGGATAGAAAGACTTGGGATTGGATAAACAGAGATGTGAAAGTTAGTAATTTTAGCGTCTAAAGCATCTAAAATTTAAGGTGATATAAGTCTGCTTCCCATGTGTTTTCCCTCTTTAGTGAAAATACTATGCAAAACTTGCTATGCAAGATATTCATATTATATATGCTTAAAGAACTATGTAGTCTGAGCATGGTGGCTCACACCTGTAATCCCAGCACTTTTGGAGGCCGAGGTGGGAGGACTGCTTGAGCCCAGGAGTTAAAGACCAGCCTGGACAACATGGCAAAATCCCATCCCTACTAAAAAATAAAAAATAAAAAAATTAGCCACGTGTGGTTACATGTGCCTGTAGTCCCAGCTACTCAAGAAACTGAAGTGGGAGGATCACCTGAGTCCAGTAGATTGAGGCTGCAGTGAACCACGATTGTGCCACTGCACTCCAGCCTGGACAGCAGAGTGAGACCCTGCTGAAAAAAAAAAAGTGCAATAATGGTAGCAAATATGGTATTTGCCATAATTATAGCATAATAGTAGCTTGCTGCTGAATAAAAGAGATTACTACTGATAATCTGTCTTCTTCAGTAGCAAAGTTGGTGTGCCTGTGATTTGTTGAGATTCATGTCAGTGTTCCTCAAGCAGTGGCAATAACTGGTAGTACCCAGAAAAATCCTTGCTGGAATGCCATTTGAGATAGCTTTGTATTTTCCTAAGTTACTAAGGCATCAATGGAATATTTAGTTTAAATTAAATATCCTTATGAGAAAGTGTTTTTGTTTGTTTTTATGGTGGTGGAAACTTTTAGGAAGACATGAAAGACTCATCTGATCTAGATGACCTGTTGAGATTTATTTTAGTTTTAAGTGTTATAACCAGCAGAGGTTTCATAAATAACCCCTGTAGTATTATAATTCATATCTTATTCCAGTTACAGAAGAAAGCAGGATATTCATTTTTTAACTTTTATACTACTATTTGATGCTTATTAGAGGAAAGCATACTAAGAAACAGACTTCCCCTCAAACAAACAAAACCGTAAAACAGCTGTCTGGCCTTTTCAGTTTCTAGTGATAGTAAAGTCCCTAATAATAGGAAGTTCAGACATAGAGAGTTAGATATTCTCATTTAATGCAATCCTCTTTACCATGTGGAACAGTGCACCCAAAGTCTTTAACCATAATGCCAAAAAAGAGATAGGAAAACTCTTTTTCTTGGAAATACTGATTGCTCATTTTTGAGAGTAGAAAGTAAAGCCATTGGATATTGAAGGATAATCAAGAATCTATTGGTATTATGCATATTTACAGTTCTGTAGAGATAGATTTCAAACACTGGTTAAGGGTGGTTAGAATCTTTCAATTGCTTAAGAATTGTAAGAATCTTAAGTATTTAGAAATTGAACATAGAGACCCTGTTGAAGAATGCCTGTAAAGTTGAGTAATGCATTATGTTGTAAATGAGTTCTTTTCGGCTCTTCAGCAATTTTGACTTTTTCTACCTCTTTTCTTATGGCCATATCTTAATTTTTTTGTTGTTGTTGTTGAGACGGAGTGTCGCTCTGCTGCCCAGGCTGGATGGAGTGCAGTGGTGCAATCTCGGCTCACTGCAAACTCCGCCTCCCAGGTTCACACCATTCTCCTGCCTCAGTCTCCTGAGTAGCTGGGACTACAGGTGCCCGCCACCATGCCTGGCTAATTTTTTTTTTTTTTGTATTGTTAGTAGAGACAGGGTTTCACCATGTTGGCCAGGTTGGTCTTAAAATCCTGACCTTGTGATCTGCACACCTCAGCGTCCCAAAGTGCTAAGATTACAAGCGTGAGCTGCTGCACCTGGCCCTTAATTTTTATAATAACAAAACTGTACTTTGTAAGTGTTTGAAAAAATGTTAGCAGCTTCAAAGATAAAATGCAAATGAAACTAAAAATTAGATCATGTAATGAAAGAGCACCACATTAGGAATCTTTAGAGCTGAAGAATTAAAACACACTTGACATTTTCTTGATTTTCTTATTCTATTAATGTATGAAACCTGGAACTGGAATCTTACTGGTATTTTTTCTACATTGTAATTATACTAATAAACATCTTTGACTGTGACCTTGGAATTTATAGTGCAATAGGAGAGATTTATTATAAGTCAGTCCTTTAGAAGAAAAATGGGATTATTGCGGAAGTGAACTTCATGTTAAGCAAATGTACTCGCATACCATTTGTTCCAGTTAGTTTTGAGCTTTAACTTTTCTTTAGGTTTTCTTTAAAAAACAGAGAGGGTTCTTATTAAATTCAGACTCCTGACAGATCTTTGTAATATTATTGAGTCAACTATAAAGTAACTACTTTACCTTGAAATGTGCAAAAGGAATCAATAGGCTTACAAAACTGCCTTTTAAAAAATGTTTGTAATCATATTTTTCCTGGTAGCCTGAATATCAACATGTATGACCTTTCTTGGTTTCTTTCTTTCTTTGGTTTTGTTGCAATATTAAAGTCCCTTGTAGTTAGAGAGTATTTGAGTATTTTGGTTTTGATTTCTTTTTTTTCCCCTGCGCCAGCCTCTTACTTTTTTTTTTTCTTGGTAAAGAAGTACTACTTACAAGGAATTTTCCTTAGGGTGTCTTTATTTTTCAACTCAATCAACTTTTCCCATGATCTTCTTTTACTTTTTGTTAAAGTTAATTCTATAAGAAAATTTATTTTTTAAACTTTTGGTGTGAAATGCCATAGAAATGCTAAATAAATCTACAGTGGACATCCAGTGGTGAAATACAAGTAAAATCCCTTTCTCCTTTAATTTGACCTTATTCAGCTGTGGTTGGCATTTGAGCTCTGCATGTGCCTTCCTTAAATGAGGTTGCATTTTCATTTGAAATACAGTCATGTGTCATTTAAGGATGGGGCTATGCTCTGAGAACTGAGTCAGACAATTTTGTTGTACAAAAATCATAAATGTACTTACACAGACTTATGTAGTATAGCCTTCTACACACATAGGCTGTATGGTAAAGCCTGTTGCTTCTAGGCTACAAACCTGTACAGAATGTTACTATACTGAATGCTGTAGGCAATTGTAACACAGTAGTAAGGATTTGTGTTATGTGAACATAGAAAAAATACAATAGAAATACGGTATAGAAGATAAAATTCATATACCTGTGTAGGGGACTTACCATGAATGGAACTTGAGGGACTGGAAGTTGCTCTGAGTGCCTCAGTGAATGACTGGTGAGTAAATGTGAAGACGTAGGACATTACTATATACTGCTGTCGACTTTATAAACACTGTATACTTTTTGACTCCTTTAGAACACTTAGCTTAAAGCACAAACACATTGTAAAGCTGTACAAAAATATTTTCTTTATATTCTTATTCAGTAAGTGTTTTTCTCTTTTTGAAATCCTTTCTTAATGTTTAAAACTTTTTTGGTAAAAACTAAGACATGAATACACACGTTAGCCTAGCTCTACATAGGGTCAGGATCATCAAGACATTAGTAGGTGATAGGAAATTTTCAGCTTCATTATAACCTTTTTTTTTTTTTTGAGATGGAATCCTGCTCTGTTGCCCAGGCTAGAGTGCAGTGGTGTGATTCCGGCTCACTGCAGCCTCCACCTCCCTGGTTCAAGTGATTCTCCTGCCTCAGCCTCCTGAGTAGCTGGGATTACAGACACACACCATCATGTCTAGCTCATTGTTTTTGTACTTTTTAGTAGAGACAGGGTTTTGCCATGTTGTCCAGGTTGGTCTCAAACTCCTGACCTTAGGTGATCTGCCCACCTCGGTCTCCCAAAGTGCTGGCATGAACCACCACACCCGGCCTCATTATAATCTCATGAGAGTACCGTAGTATACATGGTCCATTGTTGACCAAAACCTTATGTGGTGCATGACTTTATACATTTCCATCTAGAAACTGAAGTATTCAAATATATGTAAACTATTTGGAATTTTGTAAATGATATTCATTTATGTTATGTCACTTAAAATCTGTGACTGAAGTTGATTTTTGCCATTGTTGAGTAAGTCTTTCATTTCTTTAAATAATTTTCTCTGTAATTAGTTGAATTGGTAATATGCCAAAATGCTTTATTAATAGAAATATGCAATTTTATTGTCTTATGACTTGTATTTGCTTTAGTGGTTTGTTTTATTATTAACTACAATGAGGATTCTTTGTAAACTTATAAACCTCCAATGTGGAGGCTTAAGGGACTATGTAAATGTTAGCATTTGTCCTTGCATTAGATAAAAATGGCTAGGGTTTATTTCCTTGCCACTTGGCTAAATAATTTGCAGATAATAATTTCTCATCTAACTTTTAAAACAATTTTTAAGATAAATATTATTACCTGTCATTTGCAGATGAGGAAACAAAGGCACAGAGAGTTTAACTTAGCCCAAGTTGCAGAGCTAGTAATTAGTGGAGCAAGGACCTGAACCCAGAGATATTTATTGAGAATGACAATACTGTAGTAAGACTTTCTGTCTTAGAAAAATTATTTTCTTTGAATGGACTACAAAAATGACCCAGACTGTATAGTTTAATTACAGATATTCCAAGGTTAACTATGAAAATACTTGTTGTTTCAGTGGGCCCAATTTTAAATTAATAAATAGTACATTGTAACCTAAAGGACTAATTAAAATTTATTCACTTTTTGAGCATGATTATTTTTAGTTATCATTAATCTGAGACTCAGCAATGGTTTTGTTTCAGAAATATTTAATTTAATTGTCGTCAGTCATAGTAACCAACCTTAGAATATTACATTTGTAGTAGAATGAGCATAAATTTAAATGTCTAAGTCTTTGGAGGTAAGTATCTAATTATATGTTCATATTTCTAGCATGATTAAGTGGCAATGTTTAATTCATTTTAGAGGTAATTTTACTCCATGTGGGGATATGTATTCTAAATCATTGTACCTTTCTGTTTATAGAAAACATTTAATTAACATGCTCAAGTTTTATTTGGAAGTTTAGTAATATTGCACTGTTATATCATATCACTACTTAAGATGTTATTTTGGAAAACACCATTATTTATTAATCTTAACAACTTGCATTTTATTTTAGTATATTCACAATTAAGAGGCTACTCAATGAATATGACTTTATAATGCTTTGATCTTATGGAGTGCTGGCGAGTATTATTTTCTGTTTTAGTCCAGAAAATGTATAAAGTAGTATTAACCTTGATGAAATTAGAATGCCTGAAACTGCAAAGGGTAAAGCATATTTGTCAATTTTATCTTTTGCTAGCAAAAGCCTGGCCAATTGCCAAAATGTGGTTAGGGAGGTATATGCACTTTACAAGGATTATTGTTAAGGGTGCCAACAAGGAAAATCACTGTGATAGATGAAACAAGATGCTACTTTATGGTGGTTTTATCTTATTTTAGGGGTAAAGTCAGAGTATCAAAGCAAACCAAAATCATCCAGATCATTTCTGTGATGGAAATAGAACTCATCTGTTTTTCTGATCTTTGTCCCATGACAAGGAACATAGAGTCCTTGTGGAATTTAGAAAATCATTTATCTGTGAAGAATTTTGATTTGGAATTTCTAAGCTGTGTCATGGCTAAAAGTCTTAAAAACAAGCAACTTTAATTGGAGAGAGGATTTGACAAAATCTTGGGAATCAGATGGGTATGTATTATGATGTAACTATTAGCTTAATAAATACTAAGGCCCTGTTTATTCCCTAGAGGGAAACAGGTCATTGAAATATTTCCCCCCCAAAGAATTGAATAAATTATAGTGATTAAATTTAGTTGCATATTACATGTATTTGTATTTATTTACCATTTGATAAAATGTTATATAACTGAGCAATTTCCTATCTTTGTTTACTAGAGCACATTAAAAATCAGTTTGAATTACTATTATGATATCCTGTATCTAAATTTAAACTAAGATTTTGTGATGAAAGTTGAGCTTATGAAGATTGTATCAATTACATTTTTTTTTTTTTTTTTTTTTGAGGTGGAGTTTCGCTTTTGTTGCCCAGGCTGGAGTACAATGGTGTGATCTTGGCTCACTGCAACCTCTGCCTCCCCTGGTTTAAGCAATTCTCCTGCTCCAGCCTCCCAAGTAGCTGGGATTACAGGTGTGCACCACCATGCCTGTCTAGTTTTGTATTTTTGGTAGAGACAGGGTTTCACCATGTTGGTCAGGCTGGTCTCAAACTTCTGACCTCAAGTGTCCACCTGCCTCAGCCTCCCAAAGTGCTGGCATTATAGGCATGAGCCACTGTGCCTGTCAGTTGCATTTTCAATTACATAAAGTTTATACATATTATATTGAAAGTAATAAAAAATACAAGAAAAAAGTGTTTTCATTACTATTTTGGTGTATGCCTTTCATATTTTTAAGTGTACCTATTTACATATATATACATGCATAGTAATTTATCATATGTATATTAAAAATAGTGTCATGTTTTACAGTATTGTACCCCTCTTTATTTTGTTGTCTTCAATTCTTTAAATTATTAAATTATTTTTTTGTAATGTTCTCATATTTACATACTGACCTAAGTCTCAAATGACTTACTGTGATTTTAATATTTAATTAAACTTCATATCTTCTTCCAATGATCCAATATTAAATGAGCCTAGACACTGATTTTCTAAAGTATCTCCTGATGACTTCATGGTTATATAAATATTAGAGTAAATTGCCAAATGTAGAAAAATGGGTTAAGATACCCTCTCCTATGTTGCAGTGACAAATAACTCTAAACAGTGGCCTTACAACAGCAAGTGATTTCTCACACACTATGCATAGTCATCATGGGTCAGCTGTGTGCTGCTTCATATGTCCATACCCTATGATTGAGGCTGATAGACCGTTCTTTGTCTGGAACGCTGTTGGTCTTGTTTTATTTTTTTATTATGTATTTTTATTTTTATAATTTTTTGAGACAGAGTCTCGCTCTGTTGCCCAGGCTGGAGTGCAGTGGCATGATCTCGGCTCACTGCAAGCTCTGCCTCCCGGGTTCACGCCATTCTCCTGCCTCAGCCTCCCTCGTGGCTGAGACTGCAGGTGCCTGCCGCCACTCCCGGCTAATTTTTTGTATTTTTAGTAGAGACGGAGTTTCACTGTGTTAGCCAGGATGGTCTCGATCTCCTGACCTCGTGATCCACCCACCTCGGCCTCCCAAAGTGCTGGGATTACAGGCGTGAGCCACCGCGCCTGGCCGGTCTTGTTTTAAAGGTGTCTACATGATCTTTTCTCCGATAGGAAGTGACATTTTACTTCCAGTCACATTTCATTGGCCAAGGCAAGTAACTTCACCATTCCTGATTTTGACAGGACGGGGAATATACAATCCTCTTTCCAAAAAGGACACCACCAATTTACATCATCAAGTTGGGTATCAGTGGAACAGGAGAATATACTTCCCCTCTGGGAGGTGGAACAAATAGTTTGACCAATAATAAAATCTACTGCAGTAACTTATCTTTTTCATTATATAATGTATAAAAATAATCTGCTTTCTAGTTATAGCCACATTGGCCAAATTTGGTGTAACTTTACATTCTCACATCCGCAGCCCTCTTCCCTAGTTTGGTCAGTAGAGTTGAAAATACTTTATCTTCGGGAGCCATATGTCTGGTTGATGCTTTACTTTCTTGTTCTAGAGGTTTTTTTAAGTATAAAAGAAAAAGGTTATTCCCTGTATTATGCTGTTTGTTGTTTAAGAAAATTTGAATGTTCTAGAATATGTACTCAATGTCTACCACATTCCACAGAGCGTTTTCTAGGCTTTAGAAGCCATATTCCTGACATTTTAAGGCATCACCACGAGATGGCGATCTCGCTCATTTAGAAGGTTAGAACAACTATGTTTTTCCTCAGGTGAATGGGTTGGTTACAGAGGGATCAGAAGTGTAAATTACACTAATTTTATAGCAAGCTCTTTGTAACCAAAATGGTACTATTTACTGAGTATGTATATATTCATGTACATATATACACATACGCTCATACAGGAAAATTCCATTTGAAGCAAACCTATAAAATGCTATGTTTTGCTATGTTACTTCCCTAGAATATATATTTATTTTTCAGCTGTTACTGCCTGAACAAATACAGGGGGTTTCCTAAGCGCAATTCCTCAAGAAATTGCCCAGAGACTTGAGTCCATCCCTCTGCCTTGTCCCAACAGTACTTTGAATAAGCTTCCAATGGTTGCTGAAAGTGTGGTTTAGTTGTGAGCCTTCATCTTTGTTTTAACAACTCTGTATTACTCAGCTTCACTTTTTCTTTAATTAATACAAGTGAAGAGTGGTTAAAAATTATATATTTCACTCAGATATGTTAAAAAATAATTTTCATGATTTATTGCACAATGGGAAAGCCGGTACCAACCCTTTTAGAAATCTCACTTAATGGTTATTGCCAGTGGTAACTTTGTTCTACCCTCTTTTACTTCAAAACAACATAGCATAATAACTGAAAACATTTTAAAACCATAGACGAAATAGTGTAGTTCTTCTTAGAAAACAATCACTGAGTTCAATTGTTAATCCACTTTTTGGTGTTCCTAAAATAATATTCTTTCCATCATATTTTTCTGCTCTGACTTAGGGTTTATGGCTCTCTATCATATAATTCAAATACCTTGTAGGATTTAATAATTAATGGAAATAGAAAATATATGGCTAGAATGTGCATTTATAGAAAGTAAATATTTAATATATACTCTGAGTAATGTAAAAGTAAATTTTGACATAATACTCTATCATATTAAGGAAAACAATTATAAGCCAGTTCTTTTAAAATCATTTTTAACTTAGTATATCATTGTATCTTTTACTCACAGGTGAAATCGTATTAAACCTTGGTTAGAATTCCACTGAAGATTTAAATGAGCTATCACGATATAGCCAGAATGACCTCTTGTATTTCTTTAATTAGACAATTATAGTTTATATATGTGATTCCCAAACAGATCAGAGAAGGTTGCTTCACAGCCTAGAATCCTTCAGAAGCTTCTCATGGCTTTCTATTACAATAGTTGGCAAGTATATTGAGCCAAAGAACCCTTTCTTTAAACAAAATCTTATACAAAAGTTCATAGAAAACATTAAAGCAAATTCCAGTTTAAAGAAGCATGGGAGTTGGGAGTCCACTAATTCAGGCATCCTCTTCAAATTTTGCCCAGGCTGGTCTTGAACTCCTGGCCTTAAGCAGCCTGCCCACCTCAGCCACCCAAAGTGCTGAGATTATAGGCATTCACCACCATGCCCAACTGGATACCAGTTTTTTAAAGATGACATTTTTTATTTAAATTAGGCACATAAGTGTCTTCTTACATAGCAGATAAGATCTCCCTAACTAGGGAGAGGTAGCTACAGGTGCTGTATTATTGAGCTTGATATCTTGATATACTGTTGTGATAGGGTGGGTTGCTGTTACAAATATTAGAAAGGTGATACTGTGCTAGGCAGTCAAATTTTAAGATCTACAGGGAAAGTTAAGTGCTGTTGTTGCTAACTTATAAAGGAAAGATATTTAAGTCCATTGCTTTTTGAAAGGTTAAAAAAAGCAACAGCCCAATGTGTCTTGAATTATATAAAATTCTATACTACAATGGAGTGCTGTAGAATTCATCATTTCTTTACAAATATTTATTTTTTTATTAGTACATTTAATAAGTGATGACAGTGATCCTACTTTCACACAAGGGATCTTGAGTTGTGCATTCTTCAATTTTTGATGTTGAAAGTGTATCCTTAAATAATACTGAAGCTCTTATTGGACTTTAATATAGGTAGAAAACAACCATTTAAGTATATTAAAGTAACTTGCTGACTTTATGGAGTTTGATAAATAAGAGAAATATTGGTTTTACATTTCCATGGTGATTTACCAGTTAGTAGATTTTATGGAAAATCTGAAGACATTGTTACTAATACTACTGTAGTACAGAGTTTAGAAGAAGGTTTTAGATTCAGAAGAAGGGCTCACATTTGGCATAAACCTATTTACTAGTTCCTTGACTTTGGGGAAATAACTTCTCTGATTCTTAGTTTTCTCATGTAAAACAAAAATGGTAATAGTATATACCTCACTGGATTATAAAGAATCAAATAAACTAGTGTAATTATAAAATGCATGAGTTATAATGATAATAATGGTACTTAGTTGTTACTCAAGTAATTTTTCCCCGTAGTGATTGTAGGAGAAATAACAACAGCAGTTATAATGGCCAGCATTTGTTGAATAGTTACAATATGAGAGGCACTGTCCTACGTGTATAAGAAAATATGTGGAACATTCTCCATAGCAAACATTTGCTGTCCAGAATTTCTTCCCCTGTAGACGTACTTCTAAAATTAAGATAGAAATCAGTAGTAAAATACTTAATGCACAAAAAGTCATCCAATGAATAAATTTTAAGAAAACACTCAAAACTTTGTTTTATTTACATTTAAGTCT
Organism: Piliocolobus tephrosceles; assembly: GCF_002776525.5. NCBI lineage: Eukaryota > Metazoa > Chordata > Mammalia > Primates > Cercopithecidae > Piliocolobus > Piliocolobus tephrosceles. The sequence goes on along the minus strand of NC_045447.1, from coordinate 64,110,204 downwards.
AAAATAACCTAAATTTATTTCCCCAATTTTAAATTTGACCTTCAGATTCTCTTAAATAATTGAATTTTATTGAGTTGGTATTTGATTTACTTTTATTAAAAGTAGTTAATATATAACATTCACGTTAAATAATGGCCATTTAAATTTTGTAGTACAGTGAAAATATTAATGTAATAGTATTTTAATTATTAACAGGTGTATTTACCCTATTATTCAATTATATCACCAAAACAATTCTCGAAGTTGAAAGCTTTTTCAATAGTTTTTTATTTAAATGTTAGAAACCCAACTATATGAAGCCCTTTATAAATTATTCACATTTTTTCAAATTCTCAGACATTTGTTTTAGGTAATTCTCAAATGATTTTAAAACAGCATTTGAATTCTAAATGATAGTTTTTTACAACTTAATTCATAGCTTGACTCACTTAAAATATTGCCAGGGAATTCAGCAACTTTTTGGACCTCTACATAGCTGGGGTTGTTAGCTCTGCCAAGTTTTTGAGTATGCTATAGCTGGTATGGTCCAACAGAAGGGCCCGTGTGTATTCTGTCCCCTTGTATTTCTTAGATATTTGCTAAGAGAATGTAGAGGTCATATAAGAGATGATTTTGTTATAGCAGCATCATGATGGTTGTCATTTGCAGGTAGTTCTGTGTCTTGAGGTCTGCAGTGCAGCCAAATGCAGTTTGCTTTATACTCTGAGAAAACATTACTACCACGTTACTGCTTACATGCTGTGTGTCACAGTAAATCTAGCTACCACTTGTCTGTTTTGTACTTTTCTGAGTATATTTTCCAGTTGAGAGGGTTTTTGTAGTTCTCTTTACTATCCTCCTTTTTTTTCTTTTTTGTCATTTAAAATGTGTTTTAACTATTTCTTTCCCACTGTTATCTAATATGTTTAGTCTATCACAAAGAGTTTTGTGCTTTATATGTGAGGCTTAGAACAAATAGCATTCAATATATTTTGAATACTTTTATGAAGTTGCTTTTTATCCCATTATATTTTATTATTGATCACTTTCAGTTAGTTTACTGGGAAGAATTAGCTTTTTTATTTTATATTGACACCATTTAGGAAGACATTTTCAAAGGCATATGTGAGAATAAGGTACAGATAATCATGAGGTATTATACAACGAAATCTTATAGGATACTTGGAAATTTTTAAGGTGAGTTTTCATTGCCCATTTGCCCCATTTGTTGTTAATCATCTGTCACATGGCCTGTTTATAAAAGTAACGTGTTTTATACTTTTCTTTGTTAAAATTTCCTTTTATCTTTTTCAAGTGTGATAAAATGATTTTAAAAATTATACATATTTGTGTGTATATATGTAAGTAAATAAATGAGGCAGAAATAGTATAGACCCTCATAAGTTGTCATATATAGGTGGAGATTTAAAGAACACTCTGTAATGACATTACATGTAGAAGTGTAATTATTATATTAACCATGTCTTTTATATTTGTGTAGTCTTTTACCATTTATAGGATACGTTAACATCTGTTGTCTTACTAGACATGTGAGTTCTAACTAGGACTGCCATTTATTTAACCCTGAAAGTGGGTAAGTTATTTGAGCTTCAGCTTCAGTTTATTAATATGTCACCTACATTACTAGAAAACAATAGAAGATAGTATCCCTAAGGAAGATTACTTTAAATTACATAACTTTATAGTTAAATTCCTCATATAAAATATAGGATACCAAGATCGAAATTTATTCAAATATGAACTGTACTATATACCAACATCTTTTATTGTTGTATTTTTATTGTAAATTATCTAATTTTTTTGTGATTGTGTGTTTTTTTTTTTTTTTTTTTTTTGAGATGGAGTCCCACTCTGTCGCCCAGGCTGGAGTGCAGTGGTGCGATCTCTGCTCACTGCAAGCTCCGCTGCCTCCCAGGTTCACGCCATTCTCCTGCCTCAGCCTCCAGAGTAGCTGGGACTACAGGTGCCCGCCACCATACCCGGCTAATTTTTTTTTTTTTTTTTTTTAGTAGAGACAGGATTTCACCGTGTTAGCTAGGATGGTCTCAATCTCCCGACCTCGTGATCTGCCTGCCTCGGCCTCCCAAAGTGCTGGGATTACAGGCATGAGCCACTGTGCCCGGCCCTAATTGTTTTATCTTACAGATTTTCGGGCTTTATTATAAAATATATTATTCTTTAGTTTCATTCCTAACTTGCTTACCCAGCCCTTTTGTAAATTTGGGTGTTATATCATTTTATGTTTGTGGTTTCTGTGACAACCTGTACAGTTTGATCCACCTAGCAAGTATATAATTAATTATTAATTAATGTAATTTTTTAGTTGTTGTAACAGTAGGGCTGAAAATAGCCTTATTTCCTTTTTAAACATTAATTTTACTAAGCTTTCAAACTAAATTTATTGTAATCTAGAGATGTTTATTTAAAGAAATAGTCAGACAGCAATAAGTTTATTTTTCTTTAAATATTCTATTTTTTCCCCCGACTCAGGAATGTAGCCTAGTTCTTATAACACTTGTGTTGTTGTCTTTCCTTTCATTTTGTATGACTAACTTTTTATACCAAATTGAATAAGCCATTAGCTTTTAGTGTGTAGGAATGTAGATCCATAGATATTTCCCATTAGACAAAAGAAAATCTATAAAAGCAATATCCCCTGGGGCTTGGTCTTCCTAGCGGCCTAATGGTCTAAAGCACTGCTATACTGTACCCTTATGAGAAAGAACTATGTTGGGTGATTCGCTTGGCATCCAGAAATCTTAGTTGAAGAGATATGCATACCCTTTAAGATAACTTTAATGTTTGTACTGTACCACATTTATTAATTAAATATTCCAATTCAGGGAATTCATTTCATAAATTTTTTATTTCAAAAACCATTTCTAAACAGAATGATACACTTTGTATCTCTTATGCAGTTTTCAACTAGAGTTTGCTGAAACAATGAGAGATACTGTATTTAGATAGCCACATTGTTTTGATAAAGTTTTTTTTTCTAAAGAATTTTACTTCAAAAAAGACCTCCATTGGTGATAGTTATACAACTCTATGAATACATGCTGAATTGTACACTTTAAAGGAGTGAATTGTTTAGTATGTGGATTATATCTCAATAGAGCTGTTATTTAAAAAAATTTTCATTGCACAAAATGTTTTCATAGGTGTGAAGTAATAGAATTTCAATTTATTTTATAATTAATTAAAAATTACCTTAATAAACATTTGAAGCTTTAGAAATATAAAATTATGTATGACTTAAAATAATTTTTGCTGTTATTCAGTAGTAGCACATGCTTATTATAGAAACTTCAGAAACTATGGATAAGAAAAAATACATTTAAAAAATGTGTGGGTCATTTAATTTTCACATCTACCATGTATTCTATTCCTAAGCTTTTCCTATACTTGACTACTTCCTTTGTATCCGTACTTTTCTTGCTGGCTTTTATTAATAGTAGATAGCTTTTCATGATCATTTCAGGAAACAATAAAATGTTAGTATTTTCTAACAGGAGTAGTTAAATGAAAGCATTGTTTTTTTTTCCTTAACAGAGAAAATGAAGGTAAGCAATGACATCATTATCTAAAAAGAAATGCAATAAAGATATTATATAATAGCTTTTGAAATACAGTCATTTTGGAATACCATTGTAAAAATTCACTTTAAAACATTTTGGATTTAAAATGAAAACTGGAAATCTTTGATAAATAATATTGTAACATTGGTTCTTGTGTAGGTAGAATATTTTTTTCTGCTCTTTAAAAGACTCTTGTTATCATATCTAGCCTTAACTTTCTAACAGCTAAAATTGTTCGCAACACTGTTTAAAGATAAATTCATATCAGGCTTTGAATTTTTCTTCTTGGTAAATATTAAGACCTGAGTACAAAATGAGGGCTGTATTGTGGATTAAGTGAAATATCTCAAGGCTGTGCTGTTCTGATAACTGAACCTGAAGTGACCTTTCTCAGACACAATTACAGAGCTGTATGTTTTTCCTTTAATTTCATCAGGGGTTTAATTAGTATACAAATAAAACTTCCCTTATCTTCCTTTCTACCTAATTGGCTTGTCTTCACTTATATATGAAGTATGTGAAAGTGGGCTGTAATTAGGGTGACCGTGTTAACCTTTTTTCCGCAAATGTACTGTTGCTTAAAGGCCTCAAGGCCTAAAAACAGTGCTTTGGATTATTGCTTTGCAATCACTATGGCTGTCCCGTAGGTTTTCTCATGAGCAGAAGGGCTTTGGGTGCTGCAGGTTCCCACTGCTTAACAGGATCTTCATTCTTCTCCCCACTAAATGTTTATTGATTATCTCGCTGTTCCAGGCTCAGCCTCCAACAACTTAATATCAGGTGACAGTCGGGAGAGTTCTCCAAGTAATTAGAGTTGAGCATTGGGGGAACAATTAGGAGCAGAGTTATTAAACTTGATTTATCCTATTCTCTCCTGAACAGTTTCTTGGATATCAGAACATCACACTTTCACAATCTACCCTGGTTGAGAAATTAGTGGCTAACCTGCTGCTTATCATTGTTGCCTTGCTGCCTAGAGGCGCACCCTCTTGGTTTCAGTCATTCAGTTGGAAATATTAGAGTCCATAAAGTTTATCATGGGTTTTAATTAGATCAGTCTGAACAGGAGAAAAGAAAAACTGAATTTAAAATTATATGTGATATATGGATATATATTTGTAAATATATATATGATATGTACATATATATGTACACAAATGTATTTTTCTTTAAAGCTCAGTGTTAGGATTTTTAAATATTCTGTTTTTGTTATTTAAAAAAGATTAGGTATTAGGGAAAAGACATATTCTTGAATCGTGGTTTGTGTCTTGGTGTTTTACACCCATCCCCATCAATCTTAGGGCCCACTGATGTATTTCATGATATCATTCTCCTCTTTTCAAATGAGAATTCTATAAGTTATGATCTTTTTTCCAAAAAACTATATTATCTTTTTGTTTTCATACTCAAGGAAGTGTGAATTATATCGCTTTCTTTATACCACTTTTTGTTTCTTTTCTATGCCCTTGAAATAGTGTAAGCTTTAGAAGAGTTTGATGACTCCTGTCGTTTGCCCCTGAGACATGAAAATGAAAGAATGGAAATGAGAAGATTTAGCTATGTAGTAGAAATTCTAAGTTATGAGTTATATCTCCTTTGAAAGGATATCATAGGATGGTTGAAAAGTCAAGTGTGGGTTTCAAAGTCATGGATTCCCTCAGATTGGATCAGCAAGCTTCAATCTGTATAAGGTTAGAGATAATATACTGAATGCTGGATAGTCCCCTCACAAATATGCACCTCTAGTCATAAGAGTTACTGAGCAGAAGAATTTGAATGGATTGGCACAAGTGTATTGTTTTTGTTGGAAGAATTCAAGCTTTATCCATAACTGGTGGTGGACCATTAGTTTGATCTTCATATTTGAAAAATTGTTTTTTTGTTGCTTGAAAGATGTCAGAAATGCTGACTTTAAAAGGATTTCAAAAGGATTTTACTTTTTAAAATAAAGAACGTTCATGATGCTTTAGTGCATTTATCTTAGCATTGGTGCAAAATTAGTAGGTTTAGCGTGGTTTTAAAAATTTATTCTTTGCCATGTTTTTAAAGTTGGTTTGAATCAGTGACTATTTCTGTGGTGCAACGTGTGTGAAGATCTGTTAATAGTGAAGATTTAAAACAAAATACAATGTCTCATAAGCAGTCATAGTTTGTTTAATTTTTTTATTTATATTTGTTTGACAGTAACTTGACTATTTGAAAAGTGAATTTTAAAACTTTTAACGTTTTAAAATACCTGGTTTGACTGATAATGGCTTTCAATTCACCAGCAGTTAGAGGGAATTGATTGGTTTAGCATGTACGCAGCTTGAGTTTTTATATTATTCATTTTTTTAATACTACCCATTGTGAATGCACTGAAAGAATACTGTTAGAAGAGTTTTACACATGAAATTATAACCTTTTGTTTATTCTTTACTAGGTTTTTGAAGCACAGTGTGGATGTTAATGTGTGGCTAAACTGAGCAAGAAGAAAAAATTATGTGTATTCAGTCAATTATTTAGCTCACCATCCAACAAATTTAATCAAAAACTGTTTGATAAGCTTACTCTAGAAATTTTTTAGGCAAAGGAGTAAGAAGATTTTTAGTGCTAAGTGATCCTCTGATCCCTGTAATATTTTACATCCTAGAATTTTAAGTGAGGTCTAAAAAATACTTCTCTCAGTTGTGAGCTTCTGATTCTAAGCCTGCAATATAAAGTTGTGCAATTGCATCTTGAAATTTTTGCGCTAAGTAAATGTTTCAAATTAAAGTAGATAGCAAATATAAATCAACAGATTTTGTACTTCTGTGACTAAGAAAATATTTGTGGAATACAAATAATTCTGAATGCAAGTATTATTTATAACTTTATTAGTTGAAACATGTTGATCCTATTTGTGTTGCGATCCTTGATGTCAGAATTATTTACTGGGAAGCAGTGAATTTTATTTTGGAGTCCAATTTGTTTGTTTGCTGAAATGTCTATAGCCACCTAACTATGTATTTATAAAGATAGTGGTGGTACTGTTTCATCTTGGGTTTACCATTTTCTTATAGATATCCTGGTCTATCGTTTTCTCAATCACATGCATAGTTTGGGCATACGATAGTTCTTAACTCTAGTTCTATTTAGAATAAAATTGACTCTAAATTTCGTGTGCTTTCTACCCTGAAAACTTTATTTTTTCATCATTAAAAGAAAGTACAACTTGAGATTTTTATAATCAGATTATTTTTAGTAAAAATACAATTTATTTGCCTTGCAGTATTTTAAAAAATAAAATGGAACTGTATTTTGTAACCAAACATTTTCCAAAATCTTATCAGTTCTATCATTTCTAATTAGTAAGTATATAAAATTTTTGCAGAAAATTTGTTAAACTTTGATGTGTAATGACCCAAGTCTACTTCTCAGTCAGTCTCTATTCTTCTTTGTTTAATAGCCTATGGCATAAATTGAAGTTAATTATCAGGGCTGACAAGTAACTCTGTTTTCTGTCTGCTTGCAGAGTCTCTCCGAGGCAAAGATGGAGCTGAGAAGAAAAGATCAATCTCTGCGTCAGCTCAATAGACATCTTACCCAGCTGGAGCAGGACAAGCGTCGACTAGAGGAGAACATCCATGATGCAGAGAGTGCCCTCCGCATGGCAGCCAAGTGAGCATTTGGACCTTGGGGAGATCACTTAAAACAGACAAAAGATCAATTCTTACTTTCATGCTCCGGGTTTTAGCCCTGGATAATACAGTGTTAGAAAACAAAAGTACAGCTGTCTTTCTTTGAAATTCTCTGATATATCCTCAAAAAAGAAAAACTCTTAACATACTAAATATATATTTTATTGAGAAACCTCAGAAAAGTATAAGCTTATATAAAACCTCTAATTATGCTTATTTTGGGCTCCATTGTAGTGTTACATGTTAGAAACTATTTTTTATTAATGTGAAATGTAAGACTCTATTTATAAGTTTTTCATAGTATCTTCTGTTATACATTCCTATTCTCTTCTGCCTCACTGTCTCTAAAAGTTTGCTCTGCATATATTATTATATACTAATATTGCAAGTAATATTTCCATAAAGAAATGTTAGCATACAATCAGCATATGTATCATAGCATTTAAAAAATACAATAAAACATTGATCATGAAAACTCATTTAATTTTTATAGCTGTATATTCTAATACTTTAAGTAGAAAAATATACAGTTTTCAGAGTAGACCACTATGTAAATGTGATGAAAATCTCTTTCCTTTTTTTTTTGAAACCAGGTAATCAAGTTGACATACATTATGAAGTTCACATTGAATAGTTCTCTTGGGCATTTTTATTTGTTCCTCATATCAAATTTCATGGAATACTGTAAGACAGTTCTTTGTGCAACAGCATGGCTTAAAGAAAATCTGTTTTCAAGGAATAAAGAAACATCTAATTTTGATAAACGCAGTGTTTTCTAAGTTTAGAATTCTGAATTTCTTTACTTGCAAAAATATATGTATATTAAATATTTTTTGAGAGAAACAAGCATAAAATATCATCAAATATGAATATAGTCTGTAAACTACAGAATGTGTATAAATCACTGAACAAGGAATCCGCAATCTTCAGATATTCATAAGCTTTGCCACTGGGTTTGTGACATTACTCAAACATAATGAAAACATGAATTGACATAAGGCCAAAATATTGACATATTTGAATAACCACTGATAGTTTTTTGGGAAATTGTAAAGCTGTATAATATTGCACCACCATATAAGATGTATATTTTTGTCATTTTTTAAAATATAAGTTTGAGTGAATCAGTTTTTGTTGTTACTGTTCACTCCCAGTTTCATCATGTCATATGAGAGGCTTAGCCCAGGTAATTTCCAGTGAGTCTTATAGCACTGAGAAAATTCTGAGATGAATGAAAATAGGCTTATAAAACCTCCAGATTCAAATTGTATTTTCAAAACAGTGCTGCTAATTCAGTATTTTGACATGTCTATGATCTGTGACCATGGGCACATGTTTTTATAAAACTAAAGAAAGCTAATTTGAAATCTGGAGAACTAATACATTATTTACAGTTTTCAATTTCAATTTACAATTAGATTTTTATCTTCAGTATTTTCATTCAAACTTTTTATTTCATTATGAAGGCTAAATTGAATATACTAGGCTGATAGGAGAAACTAGTAACTTTGCATATTCCTAGACAAGTCACGGAGGAGTTTTCTGTGTAATTATTATAGCATAAAAAGACTGTGTAGAAAGGAAAATACTATTTTGCATAGTATGGTCATTTATTATATATCCCCATCACTAAGATTTTTAAAGTCTTTTTCATTAGAAATCGAGGAATGAAGTTTTATCATTTACAGCACATTTTAAATGATCAGTAATGTAATTGTAATTTTTTTCTTTGTTTTTCACTTTTTTTACCTTTTTACTCTCCCCTACCCCGATTTAGGACAGGCAACAAAATTTAAGATATGTGTTAAATGTGGAAATATGTCAGTGAATATGGTTAGTTTTTGTACATTTAAAAGGAGAACAATGAATTAAAAATCAAAATTTAAAAAGGTAAAATAAATTAAAAAAATAAAAGGAGAACAATGATATCAGACCCTTACTTTTTAATACTAGTGACTTATAGTAAAATGTGTAGCAGTTGTAGTAAGGTTTGAGTTTTACTAACACTTAATCTTTCTTTTATTTTTTCTAGAGACAAAGAATGTGTTGCAAATCACATGAGAGCAGTAGAAAATACGCTTCACAAGGTACTGTAATTTTTCTTTAATATTGTTCAATTTGTATCATGACACCTAGTCATTATTTTTATTAGCCACAAAGTATTTTAATTCATTTTGTAACTTAAAAAAATAAATTAACAAAAAGATGCTATGCAGATGACTGGAAATTTCCATTACATAGTGCTATATTGCATGCTTTTTTCAGAATTCACTTTATATATTTAATAAGACTATGAAAATAGTGGTTTCCCCAAACTGGTGTAATTGTAGTTGAAATTATTTGCGGTCTTTGCTGAACAAAGCAAAGGTCATTAAAATTCTTATATGTCTCATAATGATGAAATGTTTGACCACATTGTCTAACCTCTTACCACTCTTAAACCAACAGTCCTATATATATATGTATGGAGAGAAGCATGTATTTTATTTAGTAATACTCATATATGTAAACTAGGTAGTAATGTTATTCAAATTGAAATTTTCTTTCTTTCTTGTAAGAATATATTCTTAAAGTAGAAATTTAATTATTTAATATATTCTATTGTTTTCAAATTTGATTACTCCTGTATGATAAACTCTGAGTGTTAATTTGCAGTGATGAGCAGCATAATAAAAATATTATGATATTTGTAAAAACATAATATATTTACTGACCATGTGTTTTGTTAGCACTCCACTCTGCATTGAAAGATGTGTTCGTTATTTCATCATTCAAAAGCAGAGAAACATTATTTATGTATTTCTGCTACTGTCTGATAGGCAAATTATTGGAAATGCAAACATTAAGTACTTTAAAGATATGTGGAGTTTATGAATTAATCATATTTAGAATAACCTTGTAAATAAATTTTTTATATAATATCATTTTATAAGTCACTTAAAATACCCTAAAACTAACTTTTTGAAGGACATATTAAATAAAAATTAGCAAATTAATAGTTAATGCATTTTAACATTTTAAAAACAACGGGCCCCTGTATTCTTTTGTATTTTGAAAGTGACCAGCATTATTTCATGTTAACAAAAGTATTTTGGAAAAGAAAAATAATCTGAGTGCTATTTCCTAAGCTTCTTTGAAACTATGATTTCTCCCCCTTCCCATTTAAAAAAGTTTAGTTAGTCAGTATTGTTTAAATATAGTCACATTAAATTTATATGTGCCACAAATCTGAAATTTAGATTTGCAGTGAAAGAGACATCTTTGGTATGTTTTTTTGAACTTGGTGTATAGAAAAGTCAATTACGTCATATACGTGGCACACCCTTTTATATAGTTAATGTTGACTTTGAAATCCAGTTGGTTTTTCATCATCCCAGTCGGAGAAAAAAAAGAGTTAGACAGCAGCTAACTTGGGGAATGAACTTTGACATCAGGGAAAAACCATCACCAATATGAAATGTAAATGTTGTACCTTCTTCTTTTCTTATGAAAATGACAAAATATATCATTTAAATATGATAAAGACTGATTGCAGCAGGATGATTAGAATCATACAGTTCTTCAGTTGTAGTTCATCTTTTGATTTTTGTGTCATACGGAAAGAAAGCTGTCTGTAAAGCTGGTCTGTAGCCATTGTAGATTTACTTTTGCTTTATGGCTTTTTCTCTCTTCAGATTTAGTAGTTAATTATTTTGATTTACGTCTTTAGAAAATTCTATTAATATAGTGGTTTTAAAATTATCTATTACTTTTCAAGCTTGAAGTGAAAACTTAGGAGAGATAATTGGAGATAATTCTCTTTTCTGTGAAGTATGAGTGAGAATGAATGAGTGATAAGGAGGTGGCCCAGAGAGTCCTCTGAAGGTCTCGGGAAGATGCACACCCACCTGTCTTCATGCCAGAGTTCAGTAGGTTTATTTTTCTGGCTGCCTTGGACTTTCCATTGGCATTTTACTGTCTTTGATGAAACAAAGAGTAGTATGGAAGGAGGGTCCAGGCTCTTTCACAGGATGGTAAAAATCGATATGGATACATCCAAACTCTTTAGCAAAGTTTACTGTGCATAGTAAAATAGTATGACTATTTATATTTCTTACTGTTTTAAACATATGTGTTTTCAAGGTTGGTACCATTCATTCTAGAATAAAACTAAGTCTTACCCACTGAGTTGAATTTTAATAGTAACTTCTGACACTAATCAAATAGAAGAAAGAACTTGTTTTCCTGCAGACATTATTTCTTTTCTTGGATGTTAAGGAACTTAATCTGAACATATTTGTTTTTAGGAAAAACAATTACATTTTGTTTATACTTGTTAGCTTTTAAGCAACCCATTTCATTCAACTTTTCAAATACTACAACTGTATTACACAGAACAGTTGATTAGATATTATTTTCAAAATTCCATTTGGGACTGGTAACTATTTAATAAGGAAGGTCAGTCATTTCAGTTAAAAAACAGTTTTTTTTTTTTTTCAAAGAAATGTAAGTTTTATATTAATTTCATTTAGATATATATTTTTATGCCCGTTTTTAATGTAGGTCAGAACTTAATTTTATAATACACTGTTTTGGGGGGGGGCAATATCAAGGTATTGGAGATAAGAAACGTAAGAACAAGAAGAAACAAAATCATCATAACTTTTCATGAGTTGCATTTTTAAAAACACACCCTTCTCTCTTGAGTTGAAGTTTTGGCCGCTTTTTATTTTTTTGGAAAATCAAAAACTGTTTAACTTGTTTTGAAAAAAACTCACCAGCTTAACCATTTTAAAGTGCACAGTTCAGTGGCTTTCAGTATGTGCACCCATCACAGCTAATTCTGGAACATTTACATCACTTCAAAAGAAACCCAGTACCCAAGAAGCAATTATTTCTTACATCCCTTTCCCCTACATCCCAGCAAACACTGACCTGCCTTCTGTCTCTATGGATTTTCCTGTTCGGGTCATTTCATGTAAATGGAATAATACAATATGTGGTTTTAGATGTCTGGCTTCTTTCATTTAGCATAATTTATTCAAAGGTCATTCATGTTGTGGCATTTATTGATACATCATTCCGTTTTATGGCTGAATAATATGCCATTGTATAGTTATACCACATTTTGTTTAGGCATTCATCAGCTGATGGACACTGGATTGTTTCCACTTCTTGGTTATTATGAATAGTGAATGCTGTTGTGAAATTTTGTGTAAAAATTTTTGTTTGAAGGTCTGTTTTCACTTCTCTTAGGTATGTAGCTAGGAGTGGAACTGCTGGATCATATAACAAATACTTTGATAACTTTTTAAGGAACCACAAAACTGTTTTCCACAGTGACTGCACCATTTTAAATCTGTACCATTATGGATAAGCATTCTAATTTTTCCACATCCTTGCTCACACTTGTTAGTTTCAATTTTTGTTAATGGCCATCCTAGTGGCTATTATATAGTATATCACTGTGGTTTTGATTTGCATTTTCCTAATGACTAACAATGTTGAACATGTTTTCATGTGATTATTGATTATTTGTCTTCTTTGGAGAAATGTCTCCTCACATCCTTTGCCCATTTTTAAATCGGGTTGATTGTCTTTTTGTTGTTGAGTTTTAAGAGTTCTTTGCATATTCTGGATACTAGAATCTTGTTATGTATATGATTTGAAAACATTTTCTCCCATCATGTAGGTTATCTTTTTACCTTATATTTAGATAGTGTCCTTTGGTGAACAGAAGTTTTACAATTTGATGAAATCTAATTGTTTTTTTCTTGCTGCTGCTTGTGTGTTTGGCCTCATACCTAATAATCCATGTCCAAATGCAAAGTCATGAAGCTTTCCCCTGTGTTTTATTCTAAGAATTGTATAGTTTTAGCTCTTACATTTAGGTCTTTAGTCCATATAAAATAGATTTTATATATTCTATCATGTAAAGGCCCAACTTCATTCTTTTATATGGCAGTCCAATTATTCCAGCACTATTTGTTGAAAAGACTGTTCTTTTCCCATTGAATGATCATGTTGAATCATTCATATTCCTCTTGAAAATCAATTGACTATAGATGTGTATTTCTGGACTCTCAATTCTATTCCGTTGAATTGTATGTCTCTCGTCATATCAGTACCATGAGTTTTGATGACTGTGTTTTCTATTAAGTTTTGAAATTGAGAAATGTGAGATTTTGAGGTCTCAAGATTGTTCTGACTATTCAAGTTCTGTCATAAAATTCCATGTGAATTTTGGGATCAGCTTGTGATTTCTGCAAAAGAAGGCAATGGAATTTTGAAAGCTACTGTGGTGAATTTATAAATCAATTTGGGGAGTATTGTCATTTTAACAATATTAAGTCTTGCAATTCATGAACAGAGAATGCCTTTCTACTTGTTTAGATCTTCTTTAATTTCTCTCAACAGTGTTTTGTGGTTTTCAGTGTACAAGTTATGCATCTTCTTGGTTAAGTTTATTCTTTATTTTATAATTTGCAATGCTATTTTAAATGGAACTGTTTTCTTAAGTCTAATTTTTTATTCTTAATTGCTGGTGTGCAGAAGTACTACTGATTTTTGTATGTTTATCTTTTATATGTTCATCTTGTCTCCTAAAAAACTGCTGAATTTATTAACTCTAGTAGTTTTTGTGTGCATGTATAGCTTCTGTAGGATTTTGTACATGTAAGATTATGTTATCTATGAATATAGTTTTACTTAGTTCTTTCTAATTTGGATGCCTTTAGTTTCTTTTTCTTATCTAATTATCTGGCTGGAACATCCAGTATGGTGTTGAATAGACATGTTGAGAGCAGACACCTTTGTTTTCTTCTTAATCTTAAGGGGAAAGTTTTTGGTCTTACACCATTGGGCATGATATTAGCTGTGGGTTTTTTCATAGATCCTCTTTATCAGTTTGAGAAAGTGCTCTTCCGTTCCTAGTTTTTTGAGTGTTTTTTTTATCATGAAAAGGCATTGAGTTTTGTCAAATGCTTTTCTTTTTCTGCATCAATTGAGAAGATCATGTTGTGCCTCCCCTCCTTCATCCTACTGATGTTTTGTACTACCTCGCATGATTTATGTATGTCGAACACCATTGTGTTCCTGGGATAAATCTCACTTGGTTATGGTGTATGATCTTTTGAATATGCTGCTAGGTTTGGTTTGCTAAGTTTTTTGTTTGTTTGTTTGTTTTTTTAGGGTTATTGCATCTAAATTCATAGGACATGTTGGTCTGTAGTTTTCTTTTGTGATATCTTTGTCAGGCTTTAGGACCAAGTAATACCTCAGAAAAGGTTAGGAAATGCTCCCTTCTCTTCATTTTTTTTCAAGAATTTGAGAGATTGGTGTTAATTCTTTAAACATTTGGCAGAATTCACCAGTGAAACTTTCTGGGCCTGAACTTTTCTTATCTGGAAGGTTTTTGATACTGATTCATTCTTTTCTTGTTATAGATCTACTCAGATTTTCTATTTCTTTTTCAGTCAGTTTTGGTAGTTTGTGTGTTTCTAGAAATTTGTTTGTTTTATCTAAGTTATCTGACTTGATATTCAATTGCTCATTATCTTAGTATTGTTTTTATTTCTGTAAGGTTAGTAGTAATGTCCCCATTTTTATTTCTGATTTTAGTAATTTAGTAACTTTTCCCATGGTTAGTCTAGGTAAAGTTTGTCAATATTATTTGTCTTTTTAAGGGTTCAACTTTTGGTTTCTTTGATTTGCTCCATGGTTTTTCTGTTCTCTATTTTGTATTATCTCTACTCTAAAACATTATTATTTCTTCCTTCTGTTTGCTTTGGGTTTAGTTTGTGCTCTCTGTCTCTTTCTTAACTGCTCCAAGCTGGCAGGTTAGGTTATTGATTTGAGATCTTTCTTCTTTTTTAATGTAGACATTTACAGCTATAGATTTCTGTCTGATACAGCTTACACTGCATCTCAGAAGTTTTGTTTTATTATTTTTTTATATTCATCTATTTCAAAGTATTTTCTAATTTCTATGATTTCTTCATTGACTTATTATATAAGAGTGAGCTGATTAATTTCTGAATACTTGGAAATTTCCCACACCTTTTTTTTTGCTATTGAATTATGATTTAATTTTATATGGTTTAAATACTTTGTTTGATTTCTATTCTTTTTAAGTTTGTTAAAGTTTGTTATATGGTCCAGAATATGGTCTGTCTTGCTGAATGTTAAATGTGCATTTTAAAAGAATATGTATTCTTTTGTTAGGTAGAGTGTTCTCTGTATGTCTGTTATGTGTAGTTGGTTTATGGTGTTCAAGTCTTCTAAATCCTTGATTGTTTTTTGTCTGGGTGTCCTATTCATTAGTGAAAGTGTGATGTCAGAGTCTCCAAATGTTATTGTTGAACTCTTTCCTCTTCAATTTGGTCAGTTTTGCTTCATATATTTTGAGATTATGTGGAAATTGTTGTATCTTCTTGATGAATTGACTCTTTTATCATTATATGATGTCTTTGTTTCTTGCAATAATTTTGATCTTAAAGTCTTTTGTCTGATATTAGTGTAGGCGCTCGCTTGGTTACTTATCTCGCTCGCTTGGTTACTGTTTGCGTGGGCTTTTTCTGTCTTTTCACTTTTAACCTATTTGTGTCTTTGTATCTAAGATGAATCTATTATAGACAGTGTCAAATGAATCACGTTTCGAAAAAAATTCATTTTGCTAACTTCTGACTTTCAATTGGATATTTAAATCAATTTACATTTAACATAATCGTGATAAGGAAGGACTTCTGCCATTTTATTTACATGTATTATATCTGTTTTGTTCCTCAGTTCCTCTACTAGTCCTTCTTGTCTGCATTAGATAGATCTTTGGTAGTATACCATTTTCTTTATTCCCTTCTCTTTTATTTTACTATACATGTTTAGTTGTTTTCTTAGTGTTACCCTTAGTGATTACAATTAACATCTTAATTCAAAACAATCTTGTTTGAATTAATGCCAACGTAGTACCAATTATGTTTAAAAATTTTGCTCTTATATAGCTTCATCCTTTCTCTTCATACTGTTACAAATTACATCCTTATATATTGTGTGCCCATCAACATAGTTTATAATGATTGTTTTATATAGTTGTCTTTTAAATCTATAGAAGAAAAAGAGGAGTTACAAACCAAACATACATTAATACTGACTTTTATATTTCCCCACGTGTTTACCTTTGCTGGCGTTCCTTATTTTTTCATGTGAATTTGAGTTACTGTCTAGTATCCTTTCATTTCAGGACTCCCTTTAGCATTTCTTATTGGGCAGATCTAGTGGCAAATTCCCTTAGCTTTTGTTTATCTTGGAATGTCTTAGTTTCTCCTTCATTAGAAAAAGTTTTAATTTTATTGTGGTAAGACCACTTAATCTAAGATCTAGCCTTTTAATGGATATTTACTATGCAATACAATATTGTTAACCACAGGTACAATGTTATAAAGCAGAGTTTCAGAACTTACCCATCTTGCGTAACTGAAGCTTTATACCTATTCATTAACAACTCCCCACTTTGCCCTCCCCGACCCCAGCCCCTGGTAACCACCATTGTACTCTCCTTTTCCATGAGTTTGACTATTTTAGATGCGTCATATAAGTGGAATTATGTAGCATTTGTTCTGTGAATGGTTTGTTTCACTTAGCATAATGTCCTCAAGGTTCATCCATTTTGTTGTATATCATAGGATTTCCTTCTTCTAAAAGGCTGATTATTTCCTTCCTTTTAAAAGCTGAGTAATATTTATTGACTATATATACTATATTTTATGTATTCATTTATCTCTCAATAGACATTTAGGTTGTTTCTAGATCTTGGCTATTATAAATAGTACTGAAGTGAACTTGGGATTGTATATATTTCTTAGAGATTCTTATTGCAATTCTTTTAGATAAATACCCATAAGTGGTTGCTGAATCATATGTGGTAGTTCTAATTTTAACTTTTTGTGGAATCTCCATACTTTTTTTCCATAGCATCTGCACCACTTTACATTCCTTTGCTGTTGTGTACATGGGTTCCAGTTTCTCCACATCTTTGCCAACACTTGTCTTTTTAAAATTTTTTTTATAATAGTCCTCCTAATAGGTATGAGGTGATACCTCCCTGTGGTTTTGATTTTTATTTCCTTGATGATAGTGACATTGAGGATGTTTTCATATACCTGTTGACCATTTGTATGTCTTCTTTGGATAAATGTCTATTCAAGTTCTTAGCCCATTGTAAAATCAGGTTATTAGTTTCTTTTTGCTTTTTGCTATAAGAAATTAACTCTTATATTTTAGAAATTAAACCCCTTATATGGTTTGCAAGTATTTTCTCTTATCCTATAGGTTGCCTTTTCATTATATTAATTATTACTATTATTTTTTGCTATGCAGAAGCCTTTTCATTTGATGTAGTTTCACTTGTCTGTTTTCATTTTTGTTTCTTGTGCTTTTAGTGGCATATTTTTCTTGCCAAATCATGCTTCCTAGGACATTCAATGATACGTTGAATACAAGTGGTAAAAGCAGACCTCCTTACCTTGTTCATGATTTTAGAGGAAAAGCTTTAAGTTTTTAATCATTGAGTGTGATATTAGCTGTGGACTCTACATATATGGCCTTTGGTGTGTTCAGGGTACTTTTCTTCTACTCCTAGTTTGTTGAGAGTTTTTATCATGAAAGGCTATTGAATTTTTATCAATTTTATCAAATGCTTTGTATGCATCTATTGAGATGATGGTGTGAATTTTGTCCTTCATTCTGTTAATGTTGTGTATCACAATTGATTTTTGCATGTTGAACCATTCTTACATCCCAGGGATAAATCCCACTTTGTAATGGCGCCTAATCCTTTAATTGTGCTTTTGAATTCAGTTGCTAATATTTTGGTAAGGAGTTTTGGATCTATATTCATCAGGGATATTGGCCTGTAGTTTTTTTTCTTGTGATGTCTTTGTCTGGTTTTGGTATCAGGAAAATGCTGGTCTCATAAAATATATTTGGAAGTTTTTCCTCCTTTTCAAGTTTTTTGGAGGAGTTTGAAAATCATTAACGTTAATTATTTAATTGTTTTATAGAATTCATCAGTAAAGCCACCTGGTCCTGGGCTTTTCTTTGTCAGAAGATTTTTGATTACTGAATCAATCTCCTTACTAAATAGTTCAAGATTTTCCCTCCTTCCCTCCCCCCCCAACCCATCCCTATCTTTGTGTCTTTCTTTCTTTCTTTTTTATTTGTTTGTTTGTTTGTTTGTTTGTTTGTTTTGAGACAGTATCTTGCTTTGTTGCCTAGGCTGGAGTGGTGCAGTGGCATACTCATAGCTCACTGCAGCCTCAAACCCCTGGGCTCAAGAGATCCTCCTACCTCAGTCTCCAAGTAGCTGGGACTACAGGCATATGCCACCAAATCCTGCTAATTTTTAAATTATTATTTTTTTTGTAGAGATAGCATCTCACTATGTTGCCCAGGGTGTCTTGAACTCCTAGCCTCAAGCACTCCTCCCACCTTGGCCACCAAAGTGCTGGGATTATAGGTATAAGCCACCACACCTACCCTCTGTTCAAGAATTTCTATTTTTTTTTTTTAATCATTCATTCTTGCTAGGTTGCATGTTTCTTAGAATTTATCCATTTCTTCTAGATTATCTACTATATTTCATATAATTGTTCATAGTAGTCTCATGATTCTTTTTATTTCTGTGGTATCAGTTATAATTTCTCCTCTTCATGTGTTTTTTTTTTTTTTTTTAGTTTTATCTGTTTTTCCTAGTCTTACTAAAGGTTTGTAAATTTCATCTTTTCAAAATGCACACTCTTAGTTTTACTGATTTTCTCTATTGTGTTTTTTTAGTTCTCTACTTTTTTCCTGTTCTAATCTTTATTATTTCCTTCCTTCTGCTAACTTTGGGTTTAGTTTGTTCCTCTTCTCGTTCCTTGAGGTGCCAAATTAAATCGTTTATTTGAGAAATTTCTTTTTTTTTTTTTTTAATGTAGGTGTTTACTGCTGTGCTTTTCCCCTTACTGCTGCTTTCACTGAGTCTCTTAAGTTTTGATATGTTGTATTTCATTTTCATTTTCATTTGTCTCAAGATATTTTCTAACTTTCCTAATGATTTCTTTCTTATGCCATTGGTTGTTCAAAAATTTGTTGTTTTTTTCTATATATTGTGAATTTTCCAGTTTTTCTTCTATACTTTGTTTCTGGTTTCATTTCATTATAGTCAGAAAAAAACATTGGTATGATTTTAATATTCTTAAATCTATTAAGACTTGTTTTGACACCTATCATATGATATATCCTGGCAAATGATCTGTGTACACTTGAGAAGAATGCGTGTTCTGCTGCTGTATGCTGAAACGGTCTACATATGTTCATTAGGTTCATTTGGTCTATAGTGTTGTTTGTGTTTGCTATTTCTTTTTCTAACTGGTTGTTATCCCCATTATTGGAAGTGGGGTAATGAAGTCTCCTACTGTTATTGTGTTGCTGTCTATATTCCCTTCAGTTCTGCCAATATTTGTTTTATATATTTAGGTGCTCTGTTGTTAGGGGTGTGTGTGTGTGTGTGTGTGTGTGTATATGTGTATATAATTGTTAAAATTGTTATATGTTCCTGGAGACTGTATTCTTGTATCATGATATAATGTTATTCTTTGTCCCTCCTGACAGTTTTTGGCTTCTAATCTATTTTGTATGATATAAATATATTCACTTCTACTCTTTTTTGGTTACCAAATGGTAACTAATGTAATATCTATTTCCAACACTTTACTTTCAGTCTATGCACATCCTTAAATCTAAAATGAGTTTCTTATAGACAGTGTATAGTTGGATCTTGTTTTTTTTTTTTTTTTTTTTTTAAATTCATTCAGCCACTCTGTATCTCTTTATTGGAAGTTAAATCTATTTATTTATCAGAAGTTAAGTCTATTTACATTTTAAGTAATTACTGATAGAAAATTATTTATTATTGTCATTCTGTTCATCATTTTCTGTTCATCTTATAGTTCATTTGTTTTTGGAGTTCCACAGCTTTTGGAGTTCCTTAGTGCACAGTTCTTAGTTCATTTTTCTCCCTTGCTCTCATCCTTTGTGTTTTATTGATTTTTTTTTTGTGTTGATAAGCTTTTATTAATTTATTTTTTACTTTTGTGCAACTTATATGGGTATTTTGTTTCCAGTTATCCTGGGGCTTATATAAAATATGATTATGACAGTTGAAGTTGATAACAACTTAACTTTAATCACATGCAAAAACTCTACAGTTTTACTCCTCCTCCCTTCATATTTTGTTATTGATGTCACAATTTACTATATGGTGTATCCATTCACATAGTTTTTACTTACAGTTGTTTTTAATACTTTTGTGTTTTAACTTTTACATTAGAAATAAAAGTGATTTACCCACCACCACTAGAGTAATAAAGCATTCTGTATATCTATATAGTTACCTTTGAGTTTTATACTTTCTTATGGTATCATGTTGCTGTTTAGCATTCTATTATTTGTACTTGAAGAACTGCCTTTAGTGCTCCTTGTAAGGCAAGTCTGTTAGTGATGAACTTCTTCAGCTTTTGTCAGGGAAGTTTTTATGTTTCCTTCATTTTCGAAGGACAGTTTTGCCAGGTATAGTGTTCTTAGATAGCATTCTTTCTTCCTTTCACCTCTTTGAATACATCATCTTACTCCTTTCTGGCTTGCAAAGTTTGAGCTGAAAAAGTCAATTGATAGTTTAATAGGGAATTCCCTTGTTTGTAATGAGTCATTTTCTTCTTGCTGCTTTCAAAATTCTCTTTGTCTTTGAAAATTTGATTATCATGTGTTTTGGTGTGGATTTCTGTAGTTTCGTCTTATTAAGGGTTCATGAAGCTTCCTGGATTTGGATGTTCATTTTCTTCCCCAGATTTGAGAAATTATCAGTCATTATTTTTTTGAATAAACTTTCTGTTTTTTTTTCTTTCTCTTTTTTTTTTCCTCTGACTCCTGTAATCCATATATTGGTCTGCTTGATGTTTTTCTGTAAGTCCCTTAAGCTGTCTTTATTCTTTATTACTATTATTATTTTCTTCCTCTGACTGGATGATTTCACATGGCCTGTCTTCAAGTTGACCAATTTTTTTTTTTCTGCTGGTTTTAGTCTGCTGTTGAACTTCTCTTGAATTTTTAGTTATTACATTCTTCTGCCCTAATATTTGTTTTTCTTAAACTTTCTTACTGAAATTCTCACTTTGTTCATATGTTATTTTTCTGAGCTTATCGATCATTTTTATGACAGTATTTTGAATTCTCTTTCAGGTAATTAATATATCTCTATTTCATTAGTATTGGTTTCTGGAGTTTTATCTTGTTCCTTTTTTGGATTATGTTTCTCTGTTTTTTCATTTTCCTTGACTCTTTATGTTGGTATCTATGCATTAAGAAAAGAAAAAAGAAAAAAAGAACCTGCCATCTCTGTCAGTCTTCAAGGATTGGCTTTGTACCAGAGAAGACCTTCACCAATAAACTCGGCCAGAGTTTCTATGGGGCTCTCAAACTTCTATGTTAGTCCAAACTGTCATCTTCTTAAAGGCTCCAGGGTTCTAGAGTATGCTATGCCTCATCAGTGCTTTGAGACAGGCAAGACAAAAGATAGAAATATTACCCTCTGCTAATACTTGGAAGAGTTGGGATGTTGTATGTATGGCCCAATTCTTTTCCTCCCAAGGTAGAGGCTGAAGAGCAGGGGATTTTTTTTCACTGGTCCTTTCTGTGCCAAGCCAGGGGAGAGCTATTATGAATATCTGTGCTCTAGTCCAAACCACCACCTATTTTCTCTGTGGGTTTAGCGTATGTTGGGTCATGTCAGTACTCAAACACAGGTGAAAAAAAAGCCAGTGCTGTAGATAGAACTCTGAAGAGTGGGACATCGTATGCACGGTCCAATTCCTTCCCTTCTCATAAAGAGTTGGGAGCTGAGACTTCCCTCCTGATAATATGATGCTGTGCTGGCAACGGGGATTATGGTTAGAGAGTGTCTTCAGTTTTCCCAGTGGTTTCAGTGTGACTGATTTCTTGTTGCCCAGGTTGCAGGAGCCTCTCAGTTACTTTCTGGAATTTCCATAAAGGGAATTGATATGTGCCATTGAGTCAGTGTGTCCATGGGGGAAGGAGAGTCCAGGGCTTCCTCTTCCACCGTCTGGCTGCTATCTTTCTCCTTCGTTTTTAAGGACACTTTTGTCACAAATAGAATTCTTGGTCGACAGGTATTTTTTTTTCTAACTACCCCCACCCTACCACCAAATTTTGAATGTGTCAACTTCAAAATGTATGTTTTGCTTGTTTTTCTTTTCATTTACATTTTCTATTTTGGAAGACATTGTTCTCATGGTTTCTTTTAGTTCCTTGTACATGGTTTTCTATAACTTTATATGCACATTTAAAATAATTGATTTCAAGTACTTATGTGGTAAGGTCAATGGTTAGGCTTCCTCAAGGACAGTTCCTGTTCATTTCTATTTTTATTGGAAATAAGCCATACTTTCTTTTTTCCTGGGATATACAATTTTTTGTTGAAAAGTAGATATTTTGAAAATTATTATCTGACAACTCTGGAAATAAGATTCTCCCCATCTCCACGGTTGTTGCTGCTTGCTTTAGTTGTTGTTTTATATTTAGTGACTGACTGTGTCACTAAATTCTGAACTAATTTCATAAAGTCGTATCCTTTGTCATGTGTAGCCAGTGAAGTCTCTGTTAGCTTAGTAGTCAACCACTGTTTTGACAGAGTTCCTTAAATACTGAGATTCAGATTTTTTTCTTGGTTAAGCTTTTAACTGGTTACTGTAAACTTTCAGTTAGCTTCTCGAGTTCTGAAAAAAGCTAATTCTGACATTTTTTGTCAGTTTATTTTCTACTTTTATGGAAGGACTAGCTTTTGGAGTTCCTTGGTCCATCATTTTTGCCAACATCAATCTCTAAAAGCATATACTTTGGTTTTTAATAGCTCTACCAGTAGGCTTTCAATTTTACTGATAATACAGGAATTATTATTTCTTTTAATTAGAGCCTCTCCAAATGTGCCTAAATATTTCTATTGTGTGGGGTAATGGGAAAGTAGAACAATTATATTAAATATTTCTATTGTGTTGGGTAAAGGGAAAGTAGAACAATTATATTAAAATAATTTCAGGATAGGATAATGCCTAGATGGGAAGGATGTCTGGATTGTTTAGGATTAGATATGATAAAAATATGTATTTATTAGATACTAACCAAGTGCCTAATAGAGAGATATCTCAGTTTACTGCAGCTGAGAGTAAAACTAAGGAAACTTAGGTAAAATTGAAATGTGAAGAAGCTAATAATATTTGTGTAGTCGGCCGGGCGCGGTGGCTCAAGCCTGTAATCCCAGCACTTTGGGAGGCCGAGACGGGCGGATCACGAGGTCAGGAGATCGAGACCATCCTGGCT
This sequence comes from Piliocolobus tephrosceles, assembly GCF_002776525.5. Taxonomy (NCBI): domain Eukaryota; kingdom Metazoa; phylum Chordata; class Mammalia; order Primates; family Cercopithecidae; genus Piliocolobus; species Piliocolobus tephrosceles. The sequence goes on along the minus strand of NC_045447.1, from coordinate 64,086,560 downwards.
AACACGGTGAAACCCCGTCTCTACTAAAAAAAAATACAAAAAACTAGCCGGGCGAGGTGGTGGGCGCCTATAGTCCCAGCTACTCGGGAGGCTGAGGCAGGAGAATGGCTTAAACCCGGGAGGCGGAGCTTGCAGTGAGCTGAGATCCGGCCACTGCACTCCAGCCCGGGCAAGAGAGCGAGACTCTGTCTCAAAAAAAAAAAAAAAAAAAAATTTGTGTAGTCATGTTTGTTGTTGAATAGAATGGTTGCATTCTTGAGGCTTTTGAGATAGCATGAGTCCTATAAGTTTGGAAAGATTAAAATGTTCCCTATGTATGGCTATAACATACAGGCTTTAAAAGTACCAAAGAATATTCATTGAGAAGTGTTAGGTGCTTTTTTCATAAATCATCTAAAAGATAGAACAGGAAATGACAATCCAGAAATTGTAAAATCTCCGTAAGACCTTGCATCTATAAATCCTTTAAATTTATTGGACTGAAATGACACTGGAGCAATATTTAGGAAGTCATAGGAGTTTTTGCTGACATCTTTTTGGATTTGTTTCTTCAGAAAAGTTACTTAAAACCTAGAATCCATCATGAAACACAACATTTATAATAATTAAATTCTACAAATACATTTTTAGTACATATAATGTTCCAGAAAATGTAATAGCCTCTGGGGAAACAAATATACATACATACATACATATATACCACATATATATGTATGTATATTTGTCATATTTTGTGTGTGTGTGTGTATGTATATAAAATTGACCCTTGAACCCATGGCTTTGAATTGTGTGGGTCCACTTATACGTGGATCTTCTTCCAACTTTGCCATCCATGAGACAGCAAGGCCAACCCCTCCTCTTCCTTCTACTCCTCAGTCTATTCAACATTAAGATTATGAGGATGAAGACTTTTTGATGATCCACTTCCACTTAATGAATAGTAAATATATTTTCTCTTCCTTAGGATTTTCTTAATAACGGTTCCTTTTTATAGCTTTATTATAAGAATACAGTATATAATACACATAACACAAAATATGTGTTAATCAACTGTTTATGTTATCAGTTAAGGCTTCCAATAGTAGACTATTTGTAGTTAAGTTTTGGGGGAGTCAGCAGTTACACATGCATTTTCAACTCTGGGGGGGGTTGGCATCCCTAACCCACGTGTTGTTCAAAGTTCAACTCTGTGTGTGTGTGTGTGTGTGTATGTGTGTATGTATCACCATTCTATATAGATAGATATTCTCATATGTGGCATACTTAGAAGACTCAGGGATTGACTGGAGTTTTCTTAGAAGAAGAAAACTAATGCCTGGGTGGGGCCTCAAAATGTGAGAAAGATGGGAAAAGTATGCTAGCAAAGAGAGTGGCATGAGCAACAAGTTCATGGAAGCATGAATGACTAAATATTCTCAGTTCAGTATTAAATGCAAAAAGAGTGAAAGAGATGAAGCTCAGTGAGGCAGATAGTAGCTGGGTCATGGAAGGACTTTTTTGCCATGCTAAGAACCTTGCATCATATAATGGAAGGAGCGGGGAGCATACTAGGGTTTAAGCTAGGTGTTGATGTGGTTGGATTTTCTTATAAAATTTGAGCTCTAGAGAGAATATTTTGCAAACTGGATATAGTGAGTAGTAAAAGTGGTTTTAAGAGCCACAAGTCCGAATAGACAGTTCTATTAAGAAGCTATAGCATTAGGCTAGATGGGGGCTGAGAAGGGTTGAACCAGAAGAGTGATGGTAGGTGGTGGCAGAAGAAAGGATGTGAAACTTATTCAGCAAAGTGGCATATGATGATGAGAAAGAGGCAGGGGAGGATGATTCCCCTGATGGTGCAAGGGTGCCATTAAAGGATCTGGGAATATAGAAAACAGCCTTTTTGCTTATTTTTATTTTTATTAAGTTGGGAGAAGGGAGACAATGATGAGTTTTGTTTTGGAAATACTGAATTTAGGTAATGTGGGATAATCAGCAGGATGTGTGAGTCTGAACCTCAAGGGAAAAGTCAGGGCTAAAGATAAAGGTTTGAGATTTATTAACATAATACTCTGGCAAAGAAAGAAGGCAGGATAGCAATTGACAGGAGAAACAAGACATTATAGATAAATGGGAAGCTAGAAAATGCATTTCAAGAGATTAATTATGCTACTAGAGTTTGAAGTCCTTGAGGGATGGAATTCTGTCTCCTTAATTTTTATATTCTCAGCATCTATCACTGTGCCTGGTACCCAGTAGGCACTTAATGAATGTTTGTGGAATGAGTCAAACTTTACCACCATATAGTCTCTAAATATAACTAAAGCCATCTCTAGATTCTAATGGAAGTTTTGCTGATATTGTCACCTGCTGTGTTTATTTGATTGCTAAAAATAGCATCTGTATTTCCCTTTGCCTAGTCAAGACCTAGAGAACAAAACCTAAATTCAATTATCAGAATATCTCTTGGAAAGAGATGTGCTAACAAGGAATTTTCAGGTAATGTAATGACTAGTTTGATTCCTATGAGATAGAAAGATGATTACTTCTATTCTTAGAGTGGATTGTGGAATGGAATAGTGTCAAGCAGGATATGATAGATGAAGACACTGTATAACCAAATCTTTAAATATAATTTTATAATTTTACATTAACAATGATAAATCAGAATAAATAATATATAGTTATTTTTGATTTTTAGTTTTCAGTGCATTTATAAGGAGTACAAATAATAATTTTTAATTTATGAAACTCACAGTGTTTTAAAAATTGAAACATGAGCCTCTGCCTCTAAAAAACCCAATTTTTAGTAGCTTGTCAATGACTCTCTAAATGTTACTTATGATCTTTGAACTCTATTCTCAGTTTCTTGATCTTGGTTCCTGAAGATCAGCTGTGCAGGACACACAGGTGTTAACACAGCTGGCTTGCTGATGACAACTCTGTCCATATAGCTGTCTTGTGTGTCATTATTCATATTGTTCAGTGTCATTCTGACCTAGCCAAGCTAAAAATGATACTCCAGCTCAAGAGGGATTTTAAAACCTTGACAAACTGAAGATAAGACACTACAGAATATCATGTACATGTGCTTAGCAGTTTTTAGCTTAAACACATATAAATAACTAATTTCAGCGTGTATCTGTTTTTATCCTTTAAAATAATTTATCTTAGGAATGAAAATATATCTGTGTGGATGAGTGTTATCAATTCTGTTCTCAAGTATGGTTTGTTTGTTTGTTTGTTTAAATAGCTCAAGGTCAAAGCACTCTGTGAGGTGCATTCTGTAGTATATAGCCTATGCCACAGATTTTTCATGTTATCTAGTGACTTTATAAGATGTCCATGATTAAATCACCATATTTTCCAGCTTGATAATTTGATTTGAATAGTCAGTTTTTTAGATCTTTAATTGGGATGCAGCCAGATTGATAATTTGATTCAAGAGATCAGTTTTTTTTTTTTTTTTTTTTTTCTGTAATTGGGATGTAACTATAATGTGTGGTGTGGTTGTGGTGGTGGATTTTGCCCTCTTTTCTGGTGGCAGCAGCTGGCAGTCATGGGAGAGTTCTGGCTTTGCTCCAGAGTTATAGGTTTAAGTTAAATAACCTGCCAGCAAAAGAGGGGTAGTTGCTTACCTCCCACTTTTCAAATTATGAGTTTCTATGCTTGCTGCAGTGCCAACGGAATGCCTGCTTCTGCTGAGAGAGTGTCAGGGTCTCTTTCCAGTAGGTGTGGAGCACAGCAGGAACTGTTGCTTATATCCTGGGACATTGTGGTTTGGGGATCCTCCATTATGACATTGTGATCATTGTATAAGGATGATTGCTACACAGGTAACTTGTTTCTTAGTGTAATAATTGTGTGCCCATGTGTACACATGTGTGTGTGTGTGTGTGTGTGTGTGTGTGTGTGTGTGAGAGAGAGAGAGAGAGAGGATATGAATGAATGAATGAGAAGGCCCACAGGTGCAAGGAAACTATTGAGGAAAATAAAGATGTTTAATATTCATTGATTATCACAAAACCATTTTTATGAAACAAACGTTGTTGCTAAGATTGCCAAACAATAGATATAAAGAAAAAAAATAGGGAAGTGGAAGTACCAAAATCTTAAGTAATTTCTTCAACTATTAATTGTTCATATATAGATATTAAAATGCATTGTTATTTGGCACTAAGAGCACTAGACTTAGTATCTTCATATTAGAGATGGCAATAACTATTTCACAAGGTGGATAGCAGAATCAAGTTGTGTAGCTTGGAGAGTACAGTTGTCCCTTGGTTTCTTTGGGGGATTGGTTCCCAAACCTTCTGTGGATACCAAAATCCACGATATTTAAGTTCTGATATAAAATGGTGTAGTATTTGCATATAATCTGTGCACATCCTTCCATACACTTTAAATCACTTCTAGATTTATTTATAGTACCTAATACAATGTAAGTGCTATCTAAATTATACTGTATTGTTTGGGGAATAATGAAAAGAAAAAAGTTTGTACATATTCAGGACAGATGCAGCTTAAAATATATACTTTCAATTCATGGTTGAATCCATGGATATGGAACCCACAGATATGGAGGGCCAACTGAAAATTATGAAGTACTTTTGGAGGTACTAATTGTATTATTACTAATAGAAGTAGTATTGTTATCTGTCTGTTCATTTGATTAATTAAATAGTTAAAGAAAAGATTAAAGAAGAGGGGAAGTATCCATTTAGGGATAACCATCCTATCCCTGAATATCATTTTCATTGCATTGAGACACTTTGATCCTTCCTCCTATCACTGTGTACATATCAGAGTCTTGAACTGTCTAATTATGGTTTTTTTAAAAAATTATTTTTTCTTTCTTTTACATTGTAGAATTCATGAGTTTACAATGGTGTTCTTATCTGACAGTACTTACTAAGAGCCTCTGAAAGCATAGTGGGTATTTTCTTTTTCTTTCTTTCTTTTTTTTTTTTTGCTACTGTGTATTACAGAATATATGGTTAACTCTGGCTAGTTCCCTTTTCTTTGTATTTGCAAAAGACTCTCCAGTATGCCTTTTCCACTTAACCAGAATTTCTGTTAATTAGGTAGTTGTGACCAGGAAAGTTAGCTATGGTATCAGGAGACGGTACACAGATTTCTGGAAACATTGAGGAAAGGAACCAGAAAGTGTGTTGAGATGGCGCTCTGTATTGGCGATATAAATTTGACTCACTAGAAATTGTTTGTAGATTCTCTGGTGAGAAGTAGTCTTTAAAAAAAAACTTTATAGATAATAAAAAAATTATCTTTCTTCTGTATCTCCAGAGCAGGGGATGACCAACTTTTTCTGTAAAGGTCAGATAGTGAATATCTTAGGGTTGGTGAACCATATGGTCTTTGTCTCAACTACTCAACTCTGTCCTTGTAACAGGAAAGCAGCCATGGACAATAGGTAGATGAATGTGTATAGTTCTAATAAAACTTTATTTATAATAACAGACAGTGAGCTGGATTTGGTTCCCAGGCTGTAGTGTGCTGACTGTACACTGCTCTTTGGTGTCTAGGTTGAAAAATAGTATGTAGGCTGTTCTAGTACATAGAATGAAAAATAAAAGGAAGAAGGGGAAGCAGTAAGGAATCAGTGGGAATGGAAGGAAGTACAAGGGAGGGAGTAGGACAAAGGAGGACAAGAAAATGGAGGCAAAGTACAACGTGAACACAGGATGATGAAAATGGAGATTATAAGAAATATTGTAGAGGTCTGTTTTCATATTGGAATATATCTGGTAAAAAGGTTTATTTTGAAGCATTGGAGGCTATAATAGATAGGAGTAAATAAAATTGAAGCAGATTAAAAGTATGTCATGAAGCCCTGATATCGTTGCCTTTCCCAGGCATTCAGAATTCAGAGAATGTACACATCTTCTTACATGTGTTTTTAACTCAACCTCAGTTTTTATGCATACCTTGAAGTCTTCTGGCTTGGTATCCGATTGGTAAAAATACAGCTAGTAAATAATTTCATGAGTGTTTTTTTCTTTTTTGAATTGGAACATAGAGTCCAGACAGATTTATAGCTGTGCATGATAAAAGATGGAGGGAGTTGAGCCATTTTTCTAGAAATGACTAATTTAATTTCATAATTGATATCTAGCAGATATAACTTTTTTGTTTGTTTGTTTTGGTAGGAGCATAAAAGTTAGAAAACAGATTGTTTATTTGTGAGTAAAGACTAATCAGAGAAATAGGAATAGTACAGTCTGGATCTTGTGGATCACTTAAATCTAGAACTGGATTATATATTTATCTTGAAATAAATATATTTCATGGCACCGTTTTGACTTTTTAGAAAGTTTATTTATTTTTCTTCTCCTGTTTTTTTTTTTTTATGATATGTCTATTAGAAGTATCTCCTTTCTGAAAGTATGTAACAAGAAAGGGAGAAAGTAAACTGTTCTTTCTAAAAATCAAAATTTTAGAGTAGAAGTAATATAGGTTTTAAAAATTATTCTAAAATATGATATTGCATGATTTTAAAGAATGTTATGGAATGTGTAACATTTGATAATTGAGATTTATATTGGGAAATTCTGTGAAAAAATTATATGGTAAAGATGAGCTGTTAGGCATTTTGAAGAAGAAAAACATTGTATACATGTATTAGTCATATTGATAAATAAATGAGAATAAAAAGGCATAGAATCTTATGAATAATGTATTATAAACATAATTAAGGATTGACTTCTGAAATTATAATTTAATCTACAGACAGGTGACTGCTGGTTGTTTTATTCCTATTTCACACTAAGCTTGCTACTTTAAAAGATAAACTTTACTTTTAGAAAAAAAAAATTTACTATTCTAATATTACTTCAAAACTTTTTTGACAGTAACTAATTTGCTTTAGATCCTCGTTCTTGAAAATAATAATTTTGTATCCAATAAGCTGTATTTCCTAAAAAAATTCCAAATTATCTCTCTTTTAATATGTTACTTTGTTCTCAGCCTGCCTGTTCTATTTCTTTTCATGAACAAACAACGCAACAAGGTGAGAGTCCTTTCTTACTATTCTGTGTTGAATCTCCCTGTTCACACCTTGAAATTCAGACTTGCCTTCTGCATTCTTTCTAAAGTCTCTCCCTTCTACCCTTTATTTCTCCTGTTCCTTTTCATCTTTCTTTTCTTCTCATTTGTTGCATGATTGTATTTTTGCTTGTCTTAGTGTCACTGTTTTGTATTCTTTCAACATGATGCTTTCACTCCCTTTACTCATTAAAATAAAATAATTTATAGATAATTCTTTTACAACACTTTTCTAAAAACTTTTCCTAGAAATATTTGAGAACATTTTAGATACTCTCAAAGTTCGTTTAATTTAAAAGTGGAAAAAACTCTTAAAATTTTAGTAGAAGTATTTGTGATATTGCATTTATTATATATCATGGGTCTCTCACTCTTGATGGCATTGTCAAGTTGATTCAACAGATAATTTTTTTTTCATTTTTTTTATTATACTTTAAGTTCTAGGGTACATGTGCATAATGTGCAGGTTACATATGTATACATCAGATAATTTGTAATTAAATGAAAGTATTAAAGCATGCATATTATTCAAATGATTATGATGTTCGTCATTAGGTGTAGCAAAAATAGCTGCATTTTGCAAGATTTTTTATTGAATATAAAGCATTATTTAATTTGGCAAATTAAGTAATATTATACCAAAAATATTGAAATGACAATAAATCAGCTTTAGATCCAGGATGCCACAGCTTAACATTGCTCATAAAGTTTATTTAGAGAATATAAAATGTGTCTTACTGTTCACTGTGTGTCAAGCTTCATGGATGAAGTATGGTGCCTGATGCTAATCAGGTTAAAGGACCTCCAGTGCTTGAGCTGTGTTGTGGATTATACTTACATTGCTTATGGTTTTTTTCCCCCTCTCTTTGCCCGTATTAGCAATCTGCTTTTGTACTTTGACATCCAGGATTTCCCTAGTGAATTTTGTCACAGAAAAAAGAGAATCATCAATATCGCAGTTAAACTTGACTTTCAAAGCTAATAGTATCTCATTTGGGGGCTCAAATTTAATAAATTTTCTTTGATTCTGGGTGAGTTTTTAAACATCAAACAATGAATTGGCCAGGGTGCAGTAAAATATTTAGATCTATTGACTGTGGTTCAGAAGGGTAGAAGGCAAAACACTAGTGGTTTGATGTTGATAAATTCTCAGAACCTTAATCCACATTAATGTTTTCTTTTATCCGAGTGCACATTGGTGACAAAAAAAGCAAGAGAAGGTATTCATACATGTAAAATATAAAACCTAAACCAAATGTATTTGTAAAATATGATTTATTTTGTTATGCTAAGTAAGTTTAACAGCATTCTTATCCTGATTGAAGACTCTGGAGAGTGTTTGTTGCAGATAAATATACATTCTGAATTGAGATTCCAGCATGCATGTGGTACTCACGTCATTATAAAAATTATATCATAGTGTGTTTTACAGCATACACTTTGACATTCTCTTATTGTCAGAAAGTCTTCAGATCAGCTTGGGACCTATAAGGATTTTTATGCCCATAGATTAGCATGAACAGTTAAAGATGCCATTATATGTTTGTGTATGTTTGCTGGCTTAAAGAAACGCAGAGTTTCTTTAACTCAGAGTTTGATAGTTTTGTGAAATGTGTGTATATCTTAAGGAACTAATTAATATAATAAAAATAATTCAAACAGTTTTACAAGCTGCCTGAGTAGACTAGAAAAATGAAGGAGAAATGTTCTATCTTATAGTTTTGCCAAGTTATATTTGAAGTTTCTTGGATAAGACTAGAGATAGAAATATATTTCTTTGGGCAATTAATGCCATTTTTATAGTTAACACTAGTTTTGACCTTTGCTACCTGATAAAAAACTTTTTGTTCTGTGGCATTGAGCTAATTGTATAATATTTATTAAATATATGGTAGCAAATAGATAAAATTTTTAAACCTATTCCAAGCATAAGGAAAGTTAGAAACTATGTCTATGTATTGAAACCTCCTATTATTAAACTATATGATTAAAACAAGAGCTTACTGATCTTAAATGCAAACTAAACTATGGAATTCTTAAGGCTTTTACTAAGTTTGGAAATTAAAAACCAAAATAACTGTTTTTGAATGTTTCCATTCATATTCTATAAGGAATATTTTCTCATTTGTCCAGAAGGTGGCAGTGTGATATCAACTGCATGTGATTCCACACTGACTGGAGAATTGGTGTTTTTCCCATATCGGTGATGTGTTTGTATTGTTGCCTTTCCGAATACTTAAAATAGAGTACAAATACTACTGATTTTATCTGTTGTCTTGTTTAGAAATTGTGTGACTGTGTTGGTTTATATGTATTTAATCATTAAGACTCTAGTTTAATAAAATCCTGCAATTCTAGAAGAGTGAAAAGGGCAAACAAACCTCTTACTTGTATATTTTTAAGTCTCCTTTTGTGTTGAGTATATTTGTTTTAATTCTAGAGTACATGTTATTGAAGTTTTCTTTTCAAAGACTAGTACCTAAAAACTATCTTGTCCAATATTTATCAGTTCATGTCAGTTAAACACCACATGTTACTAAGCAGGTGATAATGATTAGGAGATTGCTGTTGTTTTTGATTTTGTGAATGTTTTTTCTTCCTTTTTTCTTTTTACGGTGGAACTGTGAAAAAATAATTCAAAACCTCTTGATCAGAAGAGCTCCAGTGACTCTTCTTCCCCTCCCTCATTTCAAGCAGGAGGATGCTTTTTCTTCTTAACATTCTCCCCCAGCACTCTGAATTAGAGATTTATTTGCAACGAAAAATCAATTAGTCCTAAATTTATTCATGGATTTCAGGTCCAGCGATCAATGCAAGTCCACTCAGTGGGCTCAAGGGGACCCAGTTCATCCCAGTTAATGTGTCTGAAGGGGAATTACCATTGATGCTGTTTTTTTCCCTTTAGGTCAGAGATCAGATCTCGCTGTCATGGTCTGCGGCAAGTAGGAATGACTTCACCCTGCAGCTACCCAAACTGCACCTGGAGACCTTTGCAATGGAGGGGCTCAAGGGCGGGCCAGAGGTGGTAGCATGCCAGGTTAGAGTCTAAATAACATTGTTTGCTACTGAGACATATAGAAAAATAAATTGCACTAACTAGAGAGAAAGAAAGCCTCAAAGTATTGTGAATAATTTAAAGGAGATGCAAATAAATGTTTCTTCATTTTCTTCTATCATGTAACAATATACTTTACAAAATATTGTTTTTTTCTTTAAAGCCTAGAACTAGCCTATTAAAATAATCCAGAAAAGTGTTTTTACCAAGGAAAAATGTATTTTATGGCAAAGTACAGTATTAAAAGAAAATACTTTCCTATCAGCAGAGGACAATAAGACACTAGGCTGTTATCTCTTTAAGCAAGTCTCAATTTGTTGCTCTTATTGTTTGAAAATAAGTAACTTTAGAAAAAAAAATAATAAATTACTTTAGATGTAAACATCAAGAGATATACCTGAAATTTCTCAATATTAATTCCAAAATATATCCAACATTTCTTATGAAGTAATTTAATTTCAGCAAAACTTAAACTTACCTGTATTTTCTATTGAAGAGTATTTTACCCTTTAATATTTAGTTTTAATGAACATTGTAAGATGTGCAAACTGGGTCATTTCGTTTATAAAACTTAAAATACCAAATCATAAGACCTCAAATAACTTTAAAGTACATTAATCAACTTATTTTTAGAAACATTCATTTTCAGATGCTGTAGGTATCCTTGTATTTTATGTCACTATTGTATTAATGTTATTGTGATCAATTTTTTCCTTAAGGTTGTTTTTCTTAATCTGACAAAATGAAATTCAGTGTGTCCTGTTAAAGCCCAAAACCTTCATTAAAAAGGAAAACTATCAACATTATGTAAATTATAGGAAGCATGATATTTCAAAAGAGACTGTCCTTGTCCAATAGCACTCTATTTTTTAGTGTATTTAAAAGGAGAAATGTCTCTTAAAACTTAGTGTGCCTTTCACATGTTGAGATTTAAAATAATCTTTTTCATTCTTTAGTTTATGACCTTGTGGAATTTTAATTTTATAGAAAATTAGTGTCAGTTTGTGTGGAGCAGTGTTAATTTTTTATATGCTCCATATCCTAATTTAATTTGTTATTAGTACCAAATTAATGCTCTACAAGGAAAAAAATAATCATTGCTTCTTTCATTAGATTGTCCAATATATCTAAAATATATATAATTATAAAACTAAGCATAAAATATTTTTATTTTCTGTTATGAGTAGAATGCTGTACTGTTATTTAAGATGAGATTTAAAATGTGTATTTTAAATTTGATTATCAGTATTTATGAATTCATCATAACTATGAATACAATCTGATTTGAGATTTTTCTAGTGGTTGTAAAATTATCCTTTACTTGACTGTTTCGATTGAGAATCTCACAAGGCTTAGTATTTGTCATAATTTACAAATAAAGACTTCCTCAAAACTAGATCTTGGTGGTTTGGAAAGAGACTGATTCCCAAAAATGCCCTTTTTGGTGGTTATTATATCTGGGAACAGCAAGAAGGAAATGTAGAGACCCATAGTTTAAACTACTGTCTTTTCTAGGTTCTAATAAAAATAGTTACATACATTCCCACCTGGATAAGTTCCATTGACATACTGTAATATATATCGTAGTTTAATAGTATAGTGTACATCATAGTTGGAAAATTAGGAGACATTAGTGATAATAATAGTACCTACAATTTCAGCGAACACTTAACTGTGTACCAGGTACCATGTTTAACTCTTTAAATATATCATCTTATTTAATTCTCACAATGAGCCTGTCAAATAGATGGCACTATCTCCATTTTACACTTAAAACAACCACCACCACCACAACAAACACAACAGGTAACTCCTCAGATCAACAGCAAGGAAAAGGCAGAGCCAAGAGCTTGGATTTAAGTCTAATAGTATTTGACTGCTAAGCTGAACTAATAAATCTGACACTAAAAAATGTAGACACATGTTAAATGGTGAGAGTAGAACACTTAGATATCTATAATGGAATTTTTCTTCCATTTGTAAAAAATTATGCATCTATGTATTATATAGATCATAGTTTATGCTGTATTGTAGGCTAATTATAGCCTAATAGTGGGAGACTCTAATATCACCTTTTTTTTTTTGCAGTATAAAATTATGTACATTTATGCTAAGTGTGGCTGCTTACTTACTTGGGAATTCAGTAGTTGTTTAACTTTGTACTCTGACTCTGTACTGATGAAGTTGACTATTCAGGGTTCTCAACCTTTGATTATGAAGAGAGGATCACTCAGCAGGGTATGGTAGTATATGAACCGTTTGCCCAACTTACTCAGCTGTCATTTGTAGAAGTAAGAGCTGAAGTTTTCTGTCTTCTTCAATGGGGGCGAACTTTATTGTAGGTATAATCCTGAATGAAAAGAAACCAGTGAGCATTATTACTGAGTGAAGAGGATGAGTGGATTACCTATGTTCTCTGAACCCAGAAGAACACATGACTCATGCTTTTCTATGGAGAAAAATTCAGTTCAACTTGTTTCTGAGATCTGCTAAGCTCCCCTCCCCAGCCCCGCCTCAATTTCCTTAGCTTAAAAAAAAAAAAAGTAATGCTACTGATCCCCGAGGTTTGCAGTAGGATTGAATGCAGCGATGGATGTAAAATGTAGTACAGTGCCTAGCCTAGAGAAAGCAGGCAGAGCAGGGTGGCTGTTGTTATTGCAGCCATTATAAGGCCCTTGTAAAGATGAAGTAAGTAACAGTAGCTTGTTTTCATTACTTTTAAGGTGTGTGTATGTTTTATTTTGAGGAATAAAATTTATTTTATTTATTTTATTTTAAGATTTTTTTTCTATATCTTTCCATTTATTTTCTTCACCCTTCCCTGTTTGTTCAAAGACTTTAAATAAAATTTTGATCAAGCACAGCCTACCATAGCTTCATATTTACTTTTCCATGGCATATGATGTTCTAGTGAGGCCATATCTCCAGTGAAACCTTTCATTTAAGTTCCTATAGCAAATTTAAACCTATACTAGTGCTTTTGTCTTCCAAATAACAGCAAGTAGGCTTTCATTACAATACTGAGAAGAATAAAAACACCCAGATTAGACCAATTAGCTTTAAATGAAAAGTCCAGTACAGTGTGAATGCGGAGAGCTTTGCAATAAAAAAGATTCTACTTATACTTTATAAAGATAATACCTATTATTCATTATCTTATACTCTGAATTACATTTTTTTAATAATTATGATATGTACTATTGGTAATAACTGGCAAACATTAGCAGGCATCCAATAAATGTTTGTGTTTGCATTTTGATTCAGTAGTAATAAATAATAATTAAACAGTAACAATAGCTAACATTTGTTGAGTGCACAAAAATCAATCCAAGATGGATAAAAGACTTAAATGTAACACCTAAAACTATAAAAACCCTTTAAGCCAACGTAGGCAAAACCATTCTGGACATAGGAACCAGCAAAGATTTCATGCTAAAGACACCAAAAGCAATTGCAACAAAGACAAAAAATGACAAATGGGATCTAATTAAACTTAAGAGCTTCTGTACAGCAAAAGAAACTATCAACAGAGTAAGCAGACAACCTACAGAATGGGGAAAATATATTGCAATCTATGTATCTGATGAAGATTTAATAACTAGCATCCATAAGGAACTTAAACAAATTTACGAGGAAAAACCAACCCCATTAAAAAGTGGGTATAGGATATGAACACATACTTTTCAAAAGAATACATACATGTAAGTTAACAAGCATATGAAAAGAAAAAGCTCAATGACATTGCTGATCTTCAGAGAAATGCAAATCAAAACCACAATGAGATACCATCTCACACCAGTCAAAATGACTATTATTAAAAAGTCAAAAAATAACAGATACTGATGAGGTTGTTGAAAAAAGGGATTGCTTATACACTGTTGGTGGGAGTGTAAATTAGTTCAGCCATAGTGGAAAGCAGTGTGACAATTCCTCAAAAAGCTGAAAACAGAACTGCCATTTGACCCAGCACTCCTATTAACTGAATATGTACCCAAAGGAATACAAATAGTTCTACCATAAAGACACATGCAAGCGTATGTTCACTGTAGCACTATTCACAATAGTAAAACATGGAATCAACCTAAATGTCCATCCATGGTAGACTGGATAAAGAAAATGTGGTACGTGTACACCATGGAAGACTATGCAACTGTAAAAAGAACAAGATCATGTTTTTTGTGGGAACATGGATAAAGCTGGAGGCCATCATCCTCAGCAATCTAACCCAAGAACAGAAAACCAAACACCGCATGTTCTTACTTGTAAGTGGGAGCTAAATGATGAAAACACACAGACACAAAGAGGGAAGCAACTGGGGCCTTGAGGCTGGAGGGTATGGGAGAAGGGAGAGGATTAGAAAAAATAGCTATTGAGAACTTGGCTTAGTACCTGGGTGACAAAGTAATCTACAACAAACCATTGTGACATGTGTTTACCTATATAACAAACCTGCACATTTACCTCTGAACCTAAAATAAAAGTGAAAAAAAATCCTTTAAAATTCTGCCATTCAGAAACAACCAATGTTAACATTTTGGTATATATACTTCTAGTCATTTTTTAGCCATAAATACAAACTCATATGCACATATTATTTATATTTAATATACCTATATACATTTAAACAATAATTGGGCCATACAGTTTTTTTCACTTTTTCCTTTTTATTGGTATGTAATAGTTACACATACTTTGGAGGTACGTGTGATATTTTGATACCTATATACAATGTGCAATGATCAATCAGGGTAATTTCATTATCCATCCCCTCAAATGTTTTTCTTTATGTTGGGCACATTACAATTCTTATCTTTTAGCTATTTTGAAATATACAATAAGTTATTGTTAATGATAATTTCCCTACTGTACTATTGAATATGAGAACTTTATACCTTCTAGCTAACTATTTTTGTACTCCTTTACCAACTTCTCTTGGGCCATACTATCTCTATGCATTTTTTTAAACCTAATAACATGATATCTTTCTTGTCGGTAAATACAGATTTATATAATTATTTTTTATGGCTGAGTTGTATTCTACTATATGGCTCTACCACAGTATGTTTCATCAGTTTTCTGTTGATGGATAGTTGACGTTATTTTGAATTTTTTGGTTATTATGAATAAAATGGTAATTAATATCCTCTTGCATACATCTTTTAATTATTCTCTTTTTTCCCCTGGCATAAATTAGTAGAATGATTACATCAAATATTATGTATACTCTAAGGCTTTTAATACACATTCTCCAGGTATCCCTGAAAAAGATAAGATGGTTCCAGTTTACGCCCTACAAGACTTCTATTAGCCTTTTAAGTTTCTTTTTAAAGTGTGGTTCTTTATTTTCTGATAATAGAAGAAATTTTTTTTCTCTTTTTGTAATTTTGATCTTCCCTGAATTTTCAGACATCCATTCTCACTAGGTCCTTATGTTATACAGAGTTGCTAGGTTTTAGTCTAAGAGATTCTCTTTGGTGAAGTAAGGAGAAAATATTTTGTGGCAGCTGCTCATCTCACAGATTTTCTGTTTCATTGCTTTCTGAGTGCATGACTGTGCTTTGAATATTTGAGATTATTGGAATTGGTAAGTGACATCATTTTAATAGTAACTTATCAAAAAGATTTTGGATTATCCAGAGTTGTTGTATATAAGAATTTGTGCAATTCTCTTTATTCTTTTACATTTTTTACTTGCCAATTGATAAATTGTAGTTGTGTATATTTACATGGTACAGAGTGATCTTATGGCTTATGAATACAATGTTTAATAATTAAATCATGCTAATGAACATATCTATCACTTCCAATTATCTCTCTCTCTCTCTCTCTTTCTCTTTTTTTTTTTTTTTGAAACAGAGTCTCTCTGTTGCCCAGGCTGGAGTGCAGTGGCGTGATCTTGGTTCACTCCAGCCTCCCACTCCTGGCTTCAAGCGAATTTCCTGCTTCAGACTCCTCAGTAGCTGGGACTATAGGCATATGCCACCACGCCCGCCTAATTTTTTTTTTTATAATTTTACTAGAGACAGGGTTTCACCATGTTGGCCAGACTGGTCTCGAACTCCTGACCTCAAATGATTCATCCGCCTCAGCCTCCCAAAGTGCTGGGATTACAGGCATGAGCCACTGCACCCAGCCCAAAATAAAAATATCTTTTACATTGAAAAATATAAAATAATTTTATAATTGGGTTGTGGAATCGAAAATAATGTTGGAATGTTACCTTCTTCAAAGGTTTGTAAATACTTCCCAGATAAGAGCTATTTGTTAGGGAAATACAATTAGCTTGCAAAGTCATATAGTTCATCTGAGAATAAATGAATTTGATGGAAAAATATCATCCTTTGTCTCATCTAGCTACTTGACAGGTATAGACTCTAGTTTTTCAGAATATAAATTGTGCCAATGAGCAATCTAAATGTCCTGGATTTGGGGCCTAACTTGAATGTGAATATAAGAAGTAGTGAATTTGGTGCTTTTTTGGTTGTTGCTGACAGTAGGAAGAGTTTGCTACTTGATAGTTGACATTTTAGAATTCTGCTCGGAAGATTTCATATTGCACAAGTGGAACTAAAATTTCTTCAAAATTTCCTTAGTAGAGCTCTAAGCAATGCTAAGCAAAAGTATTACAAGAAATGAAATGCCAAGGTGCACATAAGAACTTATTACTTTTCTCTTTTTGTTTATTTTTCTCATTAAAAAATTTGATGCATAATAGATATACTTGGTTTTAGGGTACATGTGATAATTTAATACATTCATATAATTTGTAAAGTTCAAATCAGTGTGCTTGGGATATAGATCCATCACCTTAAGTATTTGTCTTTTCTTTATATTAGAACCATTCAGATTCTTCTAGCTATTTTAAAATATGAAATAGATGATTATAAACTGTAGTTACCCTACTGATCTAACACTAGGTCTTATTATTTCTATCACACCATATATTTGTACCCAGTAATCAACTTCTCTTCATCCCCTTCTCACCACTACTCTTCCTGGCCTCTGGTAACCACTAATCTGTATATCTTCTTGAGAGTCACCTTTTTAGCTCCCACATATGAGTCAGAACATGCAATATTTGTCTTTCTGTGCTTGGCTTATTTCATTTAGTGACCTGCAGTTGTATCTATGTTGCTGCAAATGATAAGATTTCACTCCTAATTCATTGTGTATATCTGTATCACATTTTCTTTATTATCTATTAATGGCCACTTAGGCTGATTCCACATTTTGGCTGTCGTGAATAATGCTGCAGTACAAATGGGCATACAGATGCCTTGTAATATATTTATTTCTTTTGTATATATACTCAGTGGTGGAGTTACTG
Organism: Piliocolobus tephrosceles; assembly: GCF_002776525.5. Classification (NCBI taxonomy): domain Eukaryota; kingdom Metazoa; phylum Chordata; class Mammalia; order Primates; family Cercopithecidae; genus Piliocolobus; species Piliocolobus tephrosceles. Next base: position 64,069,137 of record NC_045447.1, on the reverse strand, counting down.
GATCATATGGTAGTTCTATTTTTAGTTTTTTGAGGAAACTCCATACTATTCTTCATAGTGCCTTACTAATTTACATTCTCCCTAATAGTGTTCAAGGATTCTCATTTCTCCATATTTTTACTGGCATCCATTATTGCCTGTCTTTTTAATATAAATTTTAACCGGAGTGAGATGATAGCTCATTGTAGTTTTGATTTGCATTTCTGTGATGGTTAATGATGTTGAGTATTTTTTTCATATACCTGTTGACCATTTGTATGTTTTCTTTTGAGAAATATCTATTCAGATCTTTTGGCCACTTTTACATTAAATTATTGATTATTTTGCTATGGAGTTGTTTGAGCTCTTGCATATTCTGGTTATTAATCCTCGTCAGGTGGATACTTTGCAAGTGTATTCTCCCATTTCGTGTGTTGTCTCTTCACTTGGTTGATTGCTTCCTTTGCTGTGCAGAAGCTTTTTAACTTGATGTAATCCCATTTTTCTATTTTTGGCATGGTTGCCTGCGTTTTTAAAGTCTTACACAAAAAAATCTTTGCCCAGATCAATGTCCTGGAGTGTTTCCCCAAAGTTTAGGAAAACTTATTTTAAGGGCTTGTTGCAAAGTGGGATAACAATAATGATCTTAGTTTTAATTCAATATCAATATAAATAGCATTTAAACATTGGTTATAGTCATTGTGAGTTATGCCTTGTCATCCTCAATCTATATCTTCTAAGATTTTAGTGTTTGATGACTGGGAAAACTGCTACATAATTAGCTTTGCATATCAGCTATTACTAGAGCAGTTTTGGTATTTTCCCATAAGTCTTTTCACCATCCTTTTCTGCCATTATTTCCCCTTCTCCTTCTGTGCCTGTTGTTTGATTTCTAGGTTTTTTGTTTGTTTGTTTGATGGTGGTGGAGGGGGGGATGCATCAGATTTTTAGGACAGAATCTTGAGGGTAAAAATATAAAATTATGCTCTTTTTGTTCAAATATTTTACCAGCCGATAAAAGCCAGCCTGCCTTCCTTCCTGCCTGCCTCCCCTCCCTCCCCTCCCCTCCCTTCCCCTCCTTTCCCCTCCCTTCTTTCCTTTTTTTTTCTTTTGAGACAGGATCTTGCTCTATTGCCCAGGCTAGAGTGCAGTGGTATGATCATAGCTTACTACAGTCTCAAATGCCAGGGCTCAAGCAATCTTCCTGCCTCAGCCTGCTGAGTAACTGGAACCACAGGTGCACACCACCATGCATAGGTAATATTTTAAATTTTTTGTAGGTAATATTTTATTAAAAAAATTTTTTTTTGTAGAAACACAGTCTCACTGTCCTGTCCAGACTGGTCTGAAGCTCTTGGCCTCAAGCTATCCTCCCATCTCAGCCTCCCAAAGTGTTGGAATTGCAGGCATTAGCCACCATGGCTGGCTCTTTTATTTTAAAAGATATAATTTTATTTTAAAAGATTTATTGTAATAAGGTATTTTCTGTATATCCATTATTAAAACACAGTCTTGCACATTAAGTGCCTTCTATCTGTCAACTCCTTCTGATAGGTAGAAGGAGTTCTATGAAGCTTTCTTTCTAATACTAGCAGATGACATATCTTACATCTTGCGTCCTGGGTTGTATTTCAGACCAGTGGGTTTATTTCTTGTTTTTTCTTGTTGATATTTTTATCTCTCTTTGCCTTTTAAAAAGGACAAGATGACATTTAAGGGCAAGTAATTGCATCCGTGTAAAGCTTCTCCTACAGTTTTAAAGAATCTTATAACTTTGTAATCCTTAATTCAGCTTAATGTATGTATGAATTATATACCTTGCGGAAATGATCTGTTTTCACTGATCTGAATTGAGATTAAGGAAAATCTGGTAGGACTTCTTTAAAAATAAGGTAGATTTATAAATTCATTTTTCTAGTTTTATTGTTTATTATTCCTTTTCTTAAAAGTAAAGCATAATTAGGAAGGAAATAAAATCATAGCAGAATCAGTATTACAGAAGGTTGAAGCGGTTATGCAACTTTGCCAGAAAGTAGTAGGACTGGCAATAAAGCAGATGAAATCCTTCCCCCTGTAGACGCACATTACACCAGTAGCAGGGATTCTCATAATTTTATACAATTGTTTTCTTTTTGTGTGTGTGTGGAACACAACATTGTCCTTTCTTGTGAAGGATGAATATGTATTATAATTCTTGTGGTCCTGAAAGTGCTACTGGAGTTCTATCCTAGAATCACTATTTTCTGTGACTCCTTGACCCTGAATTCTTCCAGCATGTCAGTTTCCTCGTCAGTAAAATGGAGATGATATTACCTGGTCTGGTGCATCTTTGGGTAATTACGAGGATCCTATAACATGTATGAAAGAACTTAGAAAATTAAATAGCACTAATAAATGTTTTTGAAATAATTTTTCTTTAAATATTTGGCATATAAACATTCCTTGGTCGGGTATATATAGATTGCTTAGTTTTCAATTTCAGGTTGATATTTTTACCCCTTTAAAAGACAAGCAAGTAAATCAGATTATATGGAAATTGGCAACCATAAGTCTGTGCAGTTTACTGTATGCCATTGAGTTTGCTAGAAAATCATGTTGATTAGAATGGGAATTTCTTAACAGCATAGTATTTGGAAAAGTTAAAATAATTTCATTTTCTGGGGAAGGAATCAGCATGGTAGTATTAGAAAAAGCCTGTGTGGAGAGTCAGAATGCCTGGATTGAAGTTCTGGCCCTGTAATTTAACCACCTTGGTAAGTCACTCAACAGCACGGAGCAACCATTTCCTCATCCGTAAAAGGTGACAGTGATGCCAGTCTTGCTTTTGCTCACAGGACTGTAGGGAGATCAGATGAGATAATGTGCATGTGAAGGTGATTTTCACATTAAAAATACTATATTAATAAAAGCTAAGTTGGACTGAACTATAAAAGGCCTAAGGTCAGGAACGGTGACCCAAGTATACTGAGAAATGTTTTAGTGTTTTGACTTTTGGAGGTTTTTGATTGATGACCTGTTCAACATGTGCCTTCAAAAAAATAAAATGTTCAACAACTTTAGTGTTTCCTTCCAGTTAAGTATACAGCCATTGCCAAGACCCAGGTGGTAAATTCATGCCATATACTACTATTTAAATAATCATATAAAGTAATGCAAATATTACTACTGTTCCCATATTTTGAAACATTTTGTCACCTTTATTTACACCATTTAATTTTGGGATGATTTCAAATTCCAAATCTGTGAAGTGGTAACAGTGTTTGCTTTTATGTGAAATGTTTGAGATGCAATTAGCAAAAAACAAAAACGACAAAACATATCAAAGTGCAGTACAGAATTTTTTTTTTGTTACAACTTTCAGTTCTAGGTGGCCCTAAGTAGAAAAGCTGCTGAAATGATGTGAACGTAATTCCTTTGTAATTAATGTTAAGAGGCAAAAACGAAATTCTAAACTTGATGCTTTATCCTTTTGTTCATTTTAAGGCCCATTTTAAAATATAACTCGAACTCTTATATCATTTAATACTTATTATTGAGAGACCGAAGCCTGTGAGCAGTTGAACTTTCAAGTGCTTCAACCAGAATTGCTATTCATTTTAGCTACTTGGACGAAAAACAGTGTTTGATGGACTGCCTAGGTGAAGACCTGGAAAAGGAAGGGTTATCTACAAATTGAGTGAGTTTATTATGGCTTAGTGATTTGCTGATTGATTTCATTTGCTGTCAGTTAAGGCTCTCTTAATGTCAGTTTTCTTTGCATAATGCCTTGAAATAAAGACTGATGAAGTTCTTCAAATTGATGCCACTTATATAAACTGACCCTGATTTGCCCTATTCTGCATGACAACTTAAGTGACAGCAGTTAGAAGAAAATACAGCAATGAATATGCAACTTAAGGATTAAGGAAGATGCAGTAAATCATTCAGTCTAAAACCAGGTACAAAGGTAATTTCTTGTAATAATTCCACAGATGCCTTACATTTGTTAAACAGACTATTATTACTCTCAAATATATGTTTTCATTATGTACATGTATTTGAATTGAAGAAGATAACTAAAAGTTATTCCAACAGGGATCCTAATTCTTTTCCCTCTTATTTAAAGTTGGAATTATCAAAATCACAGTTTTAAAAATATTTTACATAGGATATCTACATGCAAAAGAATGATTGGACTTTTATCTTACAACATGCACAAAAATAAACTCAAAATGGAGTAAACAATGTTTAAAAAGACCTAATACCATAAAACAAAGGAAACAATTAACAAAATGGAAAGGCAACCTGTGGAATGGGAGAAAGTATTTATAAATTTTATATCCAGTAAGGAGTTTAATATCCAAAATATATAAGAAACTCATACAACACAATAACTTTTTTAAAAAATGGGCAAAGGACCTAAAAAGACATTTTTCCAAAGAACACATACAAGTCGCCAATTAGTAAAAAGGTGTTCAACATCACTAACCATCAGGGAAATGAAAATCAAAACCACAGTGAGCTATCACATCACAACTGTTAGGATGGCTATTACCAGAAAGTTAAAAGACAACAAGTGTTGACAAGGATGTAGAGAAAAGGGAACCCTGGGGCACTATTGGTGGAAATGTAAATTGGTATAGCTATTATGGAAAACGGTATGGAATTTTCTCAAAAAAAAAAAATAGAACTACCATATGATCCAGCAATCCTACTTCTGGGTATATATCCAAAGGACATGAAACCATTGTCTTGAAGACATATCTGCACTTCCATGTTCATTGTAGTATTATTCACAATAGCCAAGATATAGAAACAACTTAAGTGCCCTCTAATGGATGAATGGACAAAGGAAATGTTTATACACACACACACAGAGGAAAATTCAGCTTTAAAAAATAAAGGAAATCCTGCCATATGCAACAACATATATGAACATGGAGGACATTATGCTAAGCGAAATAAGCCAGACGTAGAAAGGAAAATACTGCATGATTCCACTTATACACAGAATTTTTAAAAATCTAACTCATAGAAACAGAGTAGAAGAAGGTAGTTACCTGAGGTTGGGGGTGGTTGGGGGAATGAGGAGATAATTGGTCAAAGGGTAGAAACTTTCAGTTATAAGATGAATAATCTCTGGAGATCATGGTACAGTGTTATATAATGCATTGTATACTTGAAATTTGCTAAGAGAGTAGATCTTCAGTATTCTCACCACATACACAAAAAGGGTAACTGTGAGGTGATAGATATGTTAATTAGCTTGATTGTGGTAATAATTTCGCAAAGTATATGTATATTAAATAATCACATTATACCCCTTAAATATATACAATCTTTATTTGTCAAAAAAATAAATATTTTATTTGAGTTTGCATAGTACTGTATATTAAGTAACCAGTGAAATGTAGGGTAATTTTAGAAAGGGTTTAGGAAGTAGTTTTCAGTTTTGGAGCTTCCTAGTAACAGTAGTAGGTTTTTTCCCCCTTTTCCCACCTAAAGTCTCCTAGTACTGACTAAAAGGAGGCATAAGTTTTTGAGGGAAGACTAACTTAAGAAGTAACTCACTGAAGAAAACATTAAAAGGTAAACTGTGGCATATAAAATTTTAAGGTATTTGTTTGAGTTGTGCAGCTCCAGGCCAGAAGTAGTTTGGAGGTCCTGTTGAGAGAACACACTCAAATTTCTATACTTTTATAGACACTAAGCCAAAACTCAAATCAACTCTTTATCTGAAATAAAAGATTGTTGCTTAGTTCATTTATTTTCAAAGGAAAAATAAAAATAAAAAACAATTTAAATTATCATAATTTCATTTAGAAATAGTATTCTTAATTTTCTTAACAAAGTACCCTTTAAAAAAAATCTCAGAAGACTTGCCAATACTAGCCGATCGAATCCTTCCTTCAATTTTAGAAAACAGGAATTGCATGTAAACAAGTCAGGCCAGCTCTTAGAACCTGCTTTCTATATCCCCCTTCTCTGTTCTCCTTCTTTCCTAGTTCATTCAGCCCCAGGGGTCAGGCTGAGCTGACTATGAGAGAGGGCCCTCGAGAGGCACTGGAAGCATATTCCCTCAGCTCCTTAATGAAGTCTCAGTAAAGTGACCTAGGAGACTGTGCAGAATGACTGGCCCCTTGTTTTATCCCAGACTCTTTTCCAGGTAGAAACACTTATCTCTGTGGAGATATTTGCTCTGAACAACATGTTTCTTTTCTTGCTGATTTTTAGTATGGACTTAAAAAAAAAAGAGAAGGTAACACATTTTTAAAGGAGTACTACTTAACTTTTAAAACTTGATGTGATTTTCACATCCTGACTTATTTTTTTGGTTGCAATAATTAGAAAATTAATTGCAAGCCATACATATATCTTTTGATTGATGACCTGTTCAACATGTGCCTTCAAAAAAATAAAATGTTCAACAACTTTAGCGTTTCCTTCCAGTTAAGTATACAGCAGTGACCAAGACACAGGTGGTAAATTCATGCCGTATACTACTATTTAAATAATTATATAAAGTAATGCAAACATAACTACAGTTTCCATATTTTGAAACATTTTGTCACCTTTATTTACACCATTTAATTTTGGGATGATTTCAAATTCCAACTGTATATGTTGATTTGTAACTCCTCTGAAACTAGCTAATATCACACCAGAAATTTACACAATGAATTGTTAAACAATTTAGTAGAATCGTTTTGCTTATTATATGGATTTGTATATACTCTAGTAAAATATGACTCTATAGACTTAAGTATATATTGCAACAACTCCAAATGATATAATTTGGTTATAACACAGGAGTTATTTTTCATCATTCAGACCCCAAATCCCACATCTGAAATTCCAAACTCCAGAATGCTCTGAAAACTGGTAACTTGGAGGCAAAACCTGACCTACCCTAATTTTGTGGCAAAACCTGAGAAATATGTTTTTGATTAGAGAGTGCTGTCCCAGATCTTGATGAGAGTGTTATTTAATATATGGTATATGCCCCTTGTTTCTTTTCTTTTCTTTTCTTTTCTTTTCTTTTCTTTTCTTTTCTTTTCTTTTCTTTTCTTTCTTTCTTTCTTTTTTTTTTGGAGGGGGGGTGGGTTGTTTGTTTTTTTGAGACAAGTTCTCGCTTCTGTCACCCAGGCTGGAGTGCAGTGATATGATCTCAGCTCACTGCAACCTCCGCCTCCCAGGTTTAAGTGACTCTCCTGCCTCAGCCTCCGCAGTAACTGGGACCACAGGTGTGTGCCACCACGCCCGGCTAATTTTTGTATTTTTGTAATGGAGACAGAGTTTTACTGTGTTGGCCAGGGTGGTCCTGAACTCCTAACCTCAAATTATCCACCTGCCTTGGCCTCCCAAAGTACTGGGATTACAGCCCATATTTCTAAAATAGGAAAGATCCTGAACTGAGAAACACATCAGTTCCAAGGGTTTCAGATAAAGGATTGTGAGAATTGTACTAGCATTATAAAATAGGTTCTATGCAAAGGGCATATACTGTTGTTTCAATGCATTGTGTCAATGCAATCAAACAAAGGTTTTTTTCTTATAGAGCAGCACATTCAATCTGTGGGATGGTATGCTTGAGTGAATTTTTGCTGTCTACTCTCTCTTCCATCTTGTTTTGAGTCATAAAGGAATTGTGTAGTATTTTATGCTACTTGAAAACTCAAAAAGACTTCAACAGTTGTGTTATATGCAAATCAGATAAGGCTCTAATGGGTTTTATCTTGCTTGTGTATAGTACCTGTTTGCAAACTAAAGGCACATTTTCACTCCATGCCAGTAGGAATCCTCTGAGGCATTATTTTTTGGGCCCTTCCCAGTTTATATCCTGAAAGCAGGAGGGATGAAATGCCTTGACACATAAGTTATCTTTTCTTACTCAACGTTCTAATGTGTTCTCACTGGTAAAGGAATGCAGATTTTTTGAAGGATCTGGAGAAGCCAGGCTCCGCTGGTATTCAAACAATTACTCTAGATAGAGAGAAGAAGGCCTGTTGTTGTCAGTTCATTGGCTTGGTGGTTCCTATCCCGGACTCCTGGTAGTCCATAGGAGCAACAGGGACTAGAAATGGCTTTGTTTCAGAGTTCTCTACTTATTCTAGAGAGTATATAGAAGTATCACTTAATAGTATTTAGAGACCAGTGGGAACTAAGATACTGGCTTTAAAAAAACCAAAATGGCCAGCTCTGTTGATCATATAGATTGGAATATGGCTAACATCATTCAGTGATGTACTGAGCACCAACCAATTGTAAGGCACCTACCAATTGTAAGGCTGTATTCTGGGGCACAAAGGTAATTCAAACTTTTTTTTTTTTTTTGAGGGGAAAGAGAGAATGTGAAATTTAATATGAAAGTTGAGACTGAGATGAAATGAAAGGCATGGCTGCCGTAGGAGAGGCATAAATAAAAGTACCATTGCTTACCCTTTAGACGAATGAAATTTGCTCTTGCTGGCTGATTAGAAGAGGCTTCGGCCGGGTGCGGTGGCTCAAGCCTGTAATCCCAGCACTTTGGGAGGCCGAGACGGGCGGATCACGAGGTCGGGAGATCGAGACCATCCTGGCTCACATGGTGAAACCCCGTCTCTACTAAAAAATACAAAAAACTAGCTGGGCGAGGTGGCGGGCGCCTGTAGTCCCAGCTACTCGGGAGGCTGAGGCAGGAGAATGGCATAAACCTGGGAGGCAGAGCTTGCAGTGAGCTGAGATCCGGCCACTGCACTCCAGCCTGGGCGACAGAGTGAGACTCCGTCTCAGAAAAAAAAAAAAAAAAAGAAGAGGCTTCATAGAGGAGGTGGCATTTGAGTGGACCTTGAAGTTTATGTGGCTACAAATCCCTTTTCCTATAAAATGTTATTGTCAGGAAATACAAATAGGGAATATCTGGAGTTCGAGTCTCAGCCACTAGGTAGCTCTGCAGCAGTGAAGTCTATGAGACGACTTTTAATCTGCAAAATGAGGATTGAATGGGAGGATTGGTAAGGTTTTGTTTTTCAGCTACCAAAACTCTGTGATACTGCAAATAAACTATGGTCTTAGGAGAATTTCATGGCACTCTTATTATTTATTCCTTCACAATGTACAAAAAGTAAAATAATTCCTTTACTTGAAAATCAGAAAGCACCCAGGAATCAATTTGTCCTTAAAACGGAATGGCTATTTATTAAACATGTGCAATTCTTTGTTTATTAATTATACCTCAATAAACCTGTTTTTAAAAACTGAAATCATAGCAATTTTTTTTCAGGCTGATATAGTTTAACATACCTCAATGAATTTTGTTGTAGAATAGAGATTATAGGGATTATTGAAGTAGATGATAACTCTGGCTGAAGCATGCAAATTCCCAAACCAATTTGCTATTTTATATTAGAATCAGTATGGAATCATGGTGATAAAAGGACTGGCTCTTAATAAAAGCATAAAATATTTTCTCTCTTTCTCTCTTTGCCAATTTGCTTTTCTTCAGGTATATTGAAAATTGTTCATATTAGATTTAAGTAAACCACAAACAAGTACATCAAATTCTTATAATTCTAGTTAAATGTGTTTTTAGCACCTCTGTCCAAATTAATGTAAAGAAACCAATTATGGATGTACTTTGCTGAAATTCATAAATAAAACTAACAGTTTGATGTGTAAAGAGGAAAGATAAGGCAGTCAACAGTGTGTGGATGTGTGGTGTATTTACTCTGAGTCGGTAGCTTAGATTAAATGCACTTTCTGAGGAGCTGTTTGTTTCAATATAATGGACTGAGAAGTTTTTCTTTGGTTGTGAACAACTAGCTCTCAACCCTGCAAGCTATTTATTTCTGTAGCTTTTCTTTTTGCACTAACACCACTCTTTAAGAAAATTTATGTATTGAACCCCAAAAGGTCAGAATTAGGATGTGTCTTTGGTCCATTGTCAGAGCTGATCAAAGCAGTTGGATCTTTGTAGGTCGATTATGGAACAGAAACATGGGAGGTGCTGGTTATCACTTTGTTTAGTCTGCAAAAAGTGTAAATCACAAAGGGATAATTGAGATAGAAAATGCCATTTATTAAGCCCCAAATATCTTTTGAAGGGGCTAAGTAGGCACTTCAAATATAATCCACATTATTAATGAAATTGAAAGGCTCACTAACTAAAATGAAGAACCCCACCAATATTTTATGTTCTTAATTTAATCAAGTGGGATAAGTATGTATGGAACTGCTGTTTTTTATTTAACCCTATGCTTAATAGGTGACTGGGTGAGATGATGGAGAATGAACGAGCATGCAGGGGGGATAAATTAAAAAGAAAGAACCTCAGTGTTACCATTCATGATTACAAGGGGAACAAAACAAGCACTGATACGGGAATCACTGAGTACCAGCATGTATGCTGTGAGCCTTTGGGAAGCATGAAGACAGGAAAGGTTCTGAATAGATCGCTAACCTTGTTTTGGACCTTCCCTCTAACCCCACCTTTTTCTCATTAACAAGAGGCATTTGGCTTTTAAAAAGAAATAGTCTTTATTAGTGTTTTATCCACTGTGTTTCCATATGAAATTTTAAAATGTTTTATTTCCCCAACTTGAAAAATGTGAATCAGATATAGGATCATGTCTTCTGCAAACAAAGATAATTTGACTTTCTCTCTTTCTATTTTAATAGTCTTTATTTCTTTCTCTTGCCTGATTGCCTTAGCCAGAACTTCCAATATTATGTTAAATAGGCATGCTGAGAGATGGCAGCCTTGTCTTGTGCCAGTTGTCAAGGGGAATGCTTCCAGCTTTTGCCCATTCAATATGATATTGGCTGTGGGTTTGTTATATATGGCTCTTATTATTTTGAAGTATGTTCCTTCAATACCTAGTTTATTGTGAGTTTTTAATATGCAGAGATGTTGAATTTTATCAAAGGCCTTTTCTGCATCTATTGAGATAATCATGTGGTTTTTGTCTTCAGTTGTTTAGTTTATGTGATGAATCACATTTATTGATTTGTGTGTGTTGAAACAACCTTGCATCCTGGGGATGAAGCCAACTTAATCTCAGACCAAAGCTTCTTAAGCAAATTCAGCAAAGTCTCAGAATACAAAATCAGTGTGCAAAAATCACTACCATTCCTATACACCAACAGCAGGCAAGCTGAGAGTCAAATCATGAATGAATTCCCATTCACAGTTGCTGCAAAAAAACAAAACAAAACCTAGAAATACAGCTAACAAGGGAAGTGAAGGACCTCTTCAAGGAAAACTACAAACCACTGTCCTAAGAAATCAGAAAGGACACAAACAAATGGAAAAATATTCCATGCTCAAAGATAGGAAGAATCAGTATTGTGAAAATGGCCTTACTGTCCAAAATAATTTATAGATTCAATGCTCTTCTCATTAAACTATCATTGACATTCTTCACAGAATTAGAAAAAACTATTTTAAAATTAATATGGAACCAAGAAAGAGCCTGAATAGCCAGACAATCCTAAGCAAAAAGAACAAAGCTTGAGGCATCATGCTATCTGACTTCAAACTATATTACAAGGCTACAGTAACCAAAACAACATGGTACTTGTACAAACACAGATACATAGACTAATGGAACAGAATAGATAATATGGAAATAAGACCACACACCTACAACCTCTGACCTTTGACAAACCTGACAAAAACAAGCAATGGGGAAAATATTCCCTATTTAGTGAATGGTGCTGGAAGAACTGGCTAGCCATATGCAGAAAATTGAAACTGGACCCATTCCTTACACCTTATACAAAAATTAACTCAAGATGGATTAAAGACTTAACTATAAAAACCTTAGAAGAAAATCTAGGCAGTATCACTCAGGCATGGGCACAGATTTCATGACAAAAATGCCAAAAGCAATTGCAACCGAAGCAAAAATTGACAAATGGTATCTAATTAAACTAAAGAGCTTCTGCACACCTAAAGAAGCTATCACCAGAGTGAGCATACAACCTACAGAATAAGAGAAAATTTTTGCAATTTATTCATCTGACAAAGATCTAATATCCAGAGTCTACAAGCAACTTAAATCAATTTACAAGAAAAAACAACCCCATCAAAAAGTGGGCAAAGAACATGGACACCTCAAAAGGAGACATACATGTGGCCAATAAACATGAAAAAAATCTCACCATCACTGATCATTAGAGAAATGCAAACTAAAACCACAATGAAATGCCATCTCACACCAGTTAGAATGGATATTATTAAAAAGTCAAAAAACACAGATGCTAGTGAGGTTGTGGAGAAAAAGGAACACTTTTACACTGTTGGTAGGAGTGTAAGTTAGTTCAACCATTGTGGAAGACAGCATGGCGATTCCTCAGAGACCTCGAGGCAGAAATACCATTACTGGGCATATACCAAAGATATATAAATAAATCATTGTTATAATGATACATGCACACGTATGTTCATTGCAGCACAATTAACAATAGTGAAGACATGAAATCAACCGAAATGCCCATCAATAATAGTTTAGATAAAGAAAATGTGGTACATACACACCATGGAATACTGTGCAGCCATAAAACAGAACAAGATCATGTTATTTGTGGGAACATGGATGGAACTGGAAGCCATTATCCTTAACTAACAAAGGAACAGAAAACCAAATACTGCATGTTCTCACTTAGAAACGGGAACTGAATGATGAGAACACATGGACGCATGAAGAAGAACAACACATACTGGGGCCTGTCTGGGGTGAGTTGGGGGAGGAAGAGCATCAGGAAGAATAGCTAATGGATGCTGGGCTTTAGGTGATGGTATGATCTGTGCAGCAAACCGCCATGGCACACGTTTACCTATGTAACAAACCTGCACATCCTGAACATGTACTCCTAAACTTAAAAGATGAAAAAAAAAATGAATCCTTTTTGCCATTCCTCCCTTCTTATACAGCTAAATGGCTTCCCATCACCCTTAAAATAAACTTTAAACTTCTCATTTTGGCCTTGGGCTCTTCATTATCTGGGCCCTGCTGCTCTCCAACTCCATCACCTTAACACTCTCCATCTCATTCACTAAACTATGGTGACGCTGACCTTTCGCCTGTAACTTGAACACAGTGCACATAGGCCCATTTTAGAGGTTTGTGCTTCGTGGTCCCTTTACCTGGTATCCCTTTCTCCCAAATTTCCACAAGGCTCACTCCTTCACTTCATTTATGTCTTTGCATGAATATCACCTCATGGAAGCCTTCTCTCATTCCTCACTAAAATAACCTCCCCTCTGCCTTCATACTTTATAGCCCTGACATAATATGTTTGACTATTACCTATTTCTCACCAAAATATAAGACCCAGGAGGGCAGGGCTTTACCTACTTTACCACAGTATCTTCAGCACCTAGAACATAATAGGTACTCAATAATATTTGTTGAATATGTTAATGAATGAACCGAGATTTTCTCCATTGTGGCCTTTTTGAGAGGCAGAACTGCATGCAAATTAAGGAAAAAAGGAGGAGTTTTGGAATCAAATGGACCTCTTGTTTCCAGCCATGTCACTTTTTAGCAATGTGCCTGTAAGAAAGTTATTTATGAACTGTGAGCCTTGGGACCTTTATATCTAAAATGTTGCTAAATAATTCCTGTTTTTCAAGGACTGTGTAAAAAGTAAGAGATTATGCATGGCGTCACAGAAAACAGACTATGTTCCTATTTACATATGCTTTATTTAGTAGAGTCAGAGAATGGCCTTCTTTTGAGTGAGGAGCCTAACCACTCTGCACAGGTGTATCTATTACTTGCTGAGTGTCACAGAGAGTCAAAGTAACTGTGATCTCCAAGGAGTGTACTCTTAGACATCAAAAATTCATATGAACATTTCCACTTATCAAGGCCAGATGTCCTGATTTTGACATTTGAGCAGAGGTAGACTGCCTGACTTGTAGCTGACACCATTGCAACAGAATCCAGATATTCACCTATATCCTCACACTGTACTCTGTCTTATCTGTATGTCAATAGACTCCAAAGACTCCAAAGCAGCTCTAATAATCTTCATTGTAAAACTCCCAATGATGTCAAGATAGAGTAGGTGCTGAAGAAATGATAACCATAATAATATATTTTTTGTATGTGTTGGAGAGCTAAAATAATGAAGTTAGGCTGCTTCTTGGTTTCCAGTGTCCCACAATTAATTCTGCTTTAGTCACTAACCAAGCTACTTTCACTTTATCAGACCTTGTTTTGCAACACATTAATAAACCCAGTGGCAATTCTGTAATTTACCAATATGACAAGCATTTTGCAGGCTGCTTAAATTTCTAAGTCTCTAAACTAAGGCAATTTATTAGTATTGTTGTTGTTATCACTGATCTAGTAGTATCTTCTGAGAAACTCATTCCTCTTTTTCTAAGATTACTGTTGCCTTTTATGGTTTTCATGTCCATATGCATGGTTTTCAATAGGAACTTTTTTCATTCTCTGATTATTTTGGTGACCTCTTTTCCATTTTTTGTAGGAAACCATGCTGTTTTTTTTTTTTTTTCTACATGTCATTGTCCCTTTGCTCTTTCTTTACAGTAATCTTTAGCTTAAGGGCAGTAATCACCATCAGTCTAGAAGCTGCATTTGCCCTTAGAATTGGCCTTGATTCAGTTCTAGTTGGAAGTAACGTATTTGAAAAAGAATTGGTCTTGCTTTTGGCACATTTAAGTTGTATATGCCATGGTTGTGTGGAAGCCAGAAAAAAGTTTAGAGTCTAAACAAGATACAAAGAAAACATTTAAAAAAATCTGCTGCAAAAGTGTTCTGCAACTGTGCTGAATATGGTTTCCCATGAGACTCCTTCTCATACCTGAAAAGCTATCATATTTACATCCTTCAAAGATGGTGCCATTAAAAACTTTGAGTGATGGGATTAGTCAAGTCCAGGGCCATTTCAAATGCCAAGAAAGGAAAATGAACTTGGATTCTCTTTTTCTTGTATAAAGTTACACCAACAAAACAGCTGAACTACATGCAGCATCACATCAAGTCAGTTTACAATTTTGCCTTCAGTTGTGCTTAACTAAGGAGGTTGTATATTTGCAACAAAATTTTTTCTCTTTTACTGACCTGATACATTTGCTATCCCTATCATTGTCACCATCATCACTAAAAAGCCCTTCAGTATCCGTGTATATGCTGCATTCAGTGTCTAGTTACACACTGTTTTCACCAGAGCCTGTATTTAATAGTCATATACAATTTTAACTGGACGGTGGTGGCCCAGACCAGTCTATAAAGGAATAAAATTCTTGTATATGTACACAAACCCTAATACATGTAGGACCGAAAATGGGCTGTCCAGAAAACTTCTTATAAGTAACGAAAGGGGAGGAACTTGGTTCACTAAAATCCTAGTTTTTATTTAAAAGAAAGGTCATTTTTTTTCTGTCAGGTGATTTTTCAGGCAGTGCAAGATGAAAGTCTTCCCCATCTTAGTAGTTAAAATGGAAATGGAATATAATGTCTCTGAGTCCTATTCCTTCTATACATATATCCAGCATGTATAGATCTCGTTCAGAATTAGAATTTATGCGTCAGATG
This sequence comes from Piliocolobus tephrosceles, assembly GCF_002776525.5. Lineage (NCBI taxonomy): Eukaryota > Metazoa > Chordata > Mammalia > Primates > Cercopithecidae > Piliocolobus > Piliocolobus tephrosceles. Next base: position 64,053,631 of record NC_045447.1, on the reverse strand, counting down.
AGGAGCTAATCCTATGTGGGCAGGATTTGGGATATCACTCTCTTGGTATTTTGCTTGTTAAGTCCTTTACTGAGATAACAGGTCCTTATAGTCAGGCTGTTGAGAGATACATAGCACATTATCATTTCACATGTATAAGTTAATCGAGTATACCAGAAGTTATTTTTCTTTTTTTTCAAAGTAATCTATTGTGTGGATAATAGATGATTTGCTGTAATTTCTAGGCTTAATTTTTTCCCATAAAAAAA
>NC_045447.1:63958680-63973383 GCF_002776525.5 Piliocolobus tephrosceles | reverse complement strand
AGGGGAGGGGGGAGGGGGGGAGGGATTGCATTGGGGAGTTATACCTGATATAAATGATGAATTGATGGGTGCTGACGAGTTGATGGGTGCAGCACACCAACATGGCACATGTATACATATGTAACCTGCACGTTATGCACATGTACCCTAGAACTTAAAGTATAATAAAAAAAGAAAGTAAAAAAAAAAAAAAAGAAAATTAAAAAAAAAAAAACAAAAAAAAAAAACAAAAAACAAAAAAACAAAACCATTGATTCAATCAATATTCCACATCAAAAAAGTAGCCAAGGCTGAACTAGAACCAGATAGAATGCTGAGTGTCTGCCTGAGGACAGAGCTGTTGTGATGTGAATCAAGTTTCCTGTTAATACATTCTACCCCTTTTTTCTGATTTGTTTCCACCTCTGTGATTGTCCTTTTTAGATCTCTAGGCACGCTGGGCTCTTAGGGTGTTTCCTAATGCAACTTCTTTGCATTTTTCCATTAACTCACATTTCTTCCTATGCCTTGATGTCAGTAAGATAGTAAAACTAGTCTGTACTAAGGTTTAATGACTTACAGGGAGAAGAATGCATAAAATATTCCTACAAGCTTGTTATTGGTAGCTAAAAGTTAGAACTGGTAACTACTGTATGAGAAATAAATATTGGATGGCATGATAGCAGATGTGTGTGTGTGTGTGTGTATATATATATATTTATATGATACATATATCAAGTATATGTGTGTATATATTTATAAGGTGAATGTATGTTTTTATTTGTATATACCTCAGATATAAAATTGAGTATTCCACAAGAGAAAACTATGTGATTTTTGCCAACTGTTACTGTGTAAACTACAGTGTCCTATGAGGCCAGCATGACAACTGGAAAATTGACAGGTAGAATTTGGCTAACTAACCTGAAGTATTTAGAAGAAAGAAAACTTTGTGACACTGAGTATTGAGACTCTGGTGGTAAGAGCACATTAGGAACCAAAGTAGAAATGGCAAGGGGGCTTCACTGTAACACCCTCTGATGGGTGATTTGATTTCTTCATCTGTTTATGTGGAGCTGTGCAGACTACTTAAAAGCAGTCAGTAATTTACAAGGCTTAAAACAGCATCATGGAGTTTGAAGTAATGAAAAGAGTACTATAGAATCTAATTGAATGAAGCCACATCATCGAAATTGTGGCTAATCTTGTTACCTATTTGGCTTTATTTTAGAACAATGTGCAATGTGCAATATGTATTCTTTCCCCTTAAGAATGGTAAATCTACATCCTCTCATATTATATTCGGGAAACTGATTTCTGGGTTAATGTCCCTCAAAAAAGTTAGTGTTTATATAGTATATGCTCCCACACATGGAATTATGGCAGACCTGTAGAATTTCAAAGCTGGAAAGAGTCCAGCTCCTCATTTGGATGGACTAATTTACCTGCCCCAAATGACCTAGTCGGATTGTAAAAGAGCTGTGAGGAGAAGCTAGAGTCCACTGATCTTCAGTCTAGTATTCTTTTCACCACACTATGTGCTTAGCATAATCTCCATGCAATACTACTAAGGCTTACTAAATCACATTTTTCCTCACTTTTTATAATACTAAATTCTAGAAGACTTAACTTGATCATAAATGTTACAGAGGAGACAAATGGCTTAGTTTCAGAAGCCTTGGTCGGCAAAAAGACTTTGATTTACAGACAATTTATTGGGTGGTTATTTTATTATTAGACTAATGCTTTATTTATTTATTTTTGTTTGAAAAACATTTGTGGAAAATTAAGATATTAAAGCCTTGAAAAATGGCTATTGGATGTGTCCAATTACTGTATTTCATAAGATTTTTAAAATGTAGAAATTTAGTAGACACATTTTGTATTGTGAATATGTATTTAGCTGATGGACTATAGCAGTTCAAATAGAATCATTTATAGCTTATTGAGTAAATAAAAGTGCTTCCATAAAGATTCACATGACACCTAGCTTTTATTTCAGGCACCTAATTTCCTTTTGAAAAACTGCCTAAATTTAGATTTACGTAAGAGGCAGAGCACCTCAGTGGTTTTAAAAGTAGTTTATATGACCATGGGCTTTACAGATTTAAAATACAAGATCAGGTGGTACACACTAACTTTTAATGTTCTCTGACAAAAAGTTATTTAACTGTCCTTTACTCTCTCTGTTACATTAAAATAGTACAAAAGTATTAATGTATTTCTGGATATTATTCTGGATATTTGTAACAAGAAAAACAGTTCATATTTACTTGTTATTTTAACATCACATTCTCAAATCAAAGTTTCACCAGAATTGTTGCTGGCTTTTTTGTTGTTGTTGTTGTTTGAGACAGAGTCTTGCTCTGTTGCCGAGGCTGGAGTGCAGTGTGCAGTGGCACGATCTTGGCTCACTGCAACCTCCGCCTCTGGGTTCAAGCGATTCCCCTGCCTCAGCCTCCCAAATAGCTGGGATTACAGGCGCATGCCCAGCTAATTTTTGTATTTTTAGCAGAGGCGAGGTTTCAGCATGTTGGCCAGGCTGGTCTCCAACTCCTGACCTCAGGTGATCCACCTGCCTCAGCCTCCCAAAGTGCTGGGATTACAGGCATGAGCCACTGCCCCCAGCCGGTGGCTTTTTTTTAAGCTCTTAAGTGACTTAAAATCAGACTTTACCTCATTTCGTGAAAAAAGTTTTTTTTCCAGCAGTACAGCAGATGATCCCAGTAGCAAAAGCAGTCATTTGTTTTCCTTTATACAAAAGTAACTCTGTTTACTTTCTAGAGACTATACTTTTGGGGAATAGAAGACTTAAAGGATATATATCTCTCTCTCTTTTTTTTCATCTCTGGAGATTTTTAGATTATTTTTCATGTTTAGGACCTAAGGTCAGAAAATAGTGTGCAAAAAGTGAGACTAATTTGAAATACTAGGGAAATAACACCCCATTTCAAGGTTATTTAGTAAAAAATGTTATATTTTGAAAGGGTGCTTTCAGACAATGTAGTGGAAAATAGACATATTAGAAAAAGTAGGATGAGAAAAGGCAAAAGAGGGACCTCTTTGTAGGGTACCAAGATCTGTAGAATATTAAAGAGAAATGAGCAGTTAGTAGAGACTTTCCCTAAAGGACTGCCTTCCTAACTTTGTAATGTGTTAGGTTGATGGATTCACAAGAACAAAAAGGTAAACTTTAAGTACAGCATATAAGTTTGAGTAAATTATGCATATCACTAATATTGACAAAACAGGAATGGTTGGTCAGTTTGGCATTGTCACCTTTCTCTAAACATCAAGAAGAAAATACCCCCAGCAGATATCTGACCTTCCTTGGACTGATTCTGCCCACCCCTCTATTTTCCATACATAGTTTTCTTAGACCAGAACTTGAAGTACAAAAATGTATCAAAACAAACTTTTGAAGTCTTTTCTGACAATATTGTATTATGATAAAGAATACTATGGCTATAACTTTGTTTATTAAGAAGAAAATCAGGCCCCACCATTTCCTGCTCTTCCAGCATTCCCCTAACCCCCAGGCCTGACAGAATGAGAACTTAGTAGATGGCACTGTAGTGTTTATAGGTGCAAAGTCAATCCAGTAATGACACTGCTAAAAAATGATTGTAGCAGCAGTAAAAGTGCAGCTGTGTGCACCTCTAGCCTCTGATGTAATGAGATGCCTCTGTTCAGGTTCTGAACTGAGATGATCAGTTCAGAACCAGCATTAAGGTTCTGCAAGCAAAACCTCATGAATACTATGAATCGGGGTCAACACATGATTTTGGAAGTTGTTTTCCCTCCGTTGGGAAACCTTGTCCTTTGTAGAGCTATTTCAAGTGACCATTTTAGGTGTTTCTGAACTTCCAGTATAAAAAGAGATGCCGGGCGCGGTGGCTCACGCCTGTAATCCCAGCACTTTGGGAGGCTGGGGCAGGTGGATCACGAGGTCAGGAGATCGAGACTATCTTGGCTAACACGGTGACACCCCGTCTCTACTAAAAATGCAAAAAATTAGCCGGGCGTGGTGGTGGTCGCCTGTAGACTACTTGGGAGGCTGAGGCAGGAGAATGGCGTGAACCCGGGAGGCGGAGCTTGCAGTGAGCCCAGATCGGGCCACTGCACTCCAGCCTGGTGACAGAGCGAGACTCTCTCTAAAAAAAAATAAAATAAAAAAAATAAAAAGAGATGATTTCCGTCAGCTATAGGCCTGCAGTAGAGTATCAAGAAATCAAAAGAACAAAGATCAAAGAAAATTGCTGACCTACGTGTTAGATGCAGACATTGATTTTTTCTCCAGTTGTAGTTTTAAAAAAATCCACAAAAATGGTAACACATACAACAGTTGAATTTCTAATACTTTCCTAAAGCCAGTGATAGCTTCCCTCTTGTTTTTACATGTAGAAACAGTTTTGTATAACATGACATAATAAAGCAGACCTTATAGTTTACATTATTTTGTTATCAAAACTGTAAGGGGATCTACTAGAAAGTTTAAAAAAACCCTGCAATATAGAGTATGATTTTTAGTGGAGATACTTATAACCAGACTTGTTATTTCAGCATTTATTTTGTGGGAATCTGGAAAATTATGTCATACAATTGATCACTATTTTCCTGTCATCTTTAAATGTCATAAAATAATGCTTACCTGCTGTACTGCTAAGACTTCTTCATGTTAAATATTAACTACTAGATACTGATGTCACTTAAGGCTTAAATGAGTAGCTTTATCAAAATGTTAATTCTGTTGTCCAGTATTTCATGACTATGTGACATTTTTAAGTTTAATTTCCAACAGTTTCTGGATACCATCAGTGTTCTCAAATATATGACAAATTATTCATTCTCTTATTTTGACACATAATTTCTAAATACTTATAATAGTCTTTATCAAAACAGGGTGGTATCATGGACATAAAGATGGAAACAATAGACACTGAGCACCAGGGACTATGAGAGTGGGAGAGGGTTGAAGAACTACCTCTCGGGGACTATGCTCACCACCTGGCTGATGGGATCATTTGTACACCATACCTCAGTGACTTAAATCAGTAATTACCCATGTAACAAATCTGCACATGTACCCCCGAACCTAAAGTAATAAAGTTGAAAGGAAAAACAGGGTGGTGGCATTATTATTAAAGTAAACCCAAAGAGTTCTCATTAGAATTTTGTATCTTAATATGCCATTTTCTAGGGGTCACTGGGATTGGCTTATTTTTCTTTGTGCTACTTTTGTCAAGTAAATAAAACGGATAGATTTAAAAAACATAAATACTCATAGTTTATTTTCTAAGCAATCTAATCTTCCATATTATATGGCACTTATTATATAGCATAATGAAATAAATGCTATTAGCATCGGTTTCTGTAAGCTGCCAATGGACTGAAGTCAAGGTAAAAATCCCTGATTGTATTGACTCTTTGACGTGATAACTTTATGAAGAGTTTTACACAAAGATTTAGTGTTTAGATGAATTCCTGTTGTCTAGAAAAGTCATAAAAGAGCAAATAAGGGATTCAGTCACACTTGGAAAATAATTTACTATTTATATATTCTCATATAGATTATTGAAATAGTAATTTCCATCTCATTTTATATTTTAATGATTATTAGTCTACTTGCCTGTTTATGGTTTTAGGCTCTGTTTGAGAGTTTTCAACTCTATGCTTATTATTTTTTTCTTTTGTATGTCACAGATAGGATCACGAGACCATTCAAATCTCTCCATTCCTTCAAGAGCTCCTCTTCCTGCTGACACAACTGGTATTGGGGATTTCTTACCATTGAAAGCTGAACTTGATACAACTTACACTTTCTTAAAGGAGACATTTATAAATACTGTTCCCAATGCTCTGACATCATCTCACTCCTCTCCAGTGACTTTGTCTGCTAATGCCAACAGACCAACTCAGATTGGATTATGACTTCATGAAATTTAAAAATGGAGGAAGAGTTAACAGTACAATTAAAATTGTTTTGAATGGGAATTTTCTTATCAGTTGACTTTTGTTTCAGCAGAAGTGGCAGTGGATTTAAAAAATTTGTGTGATATCTTGATGTATTCTGGTAGCTCTGTCTCCTTGAATAATGAAATAGCCAACTTTTTTCTCTCCAAGTTTTATTTATTATCACAGTTGCTCATTTTTATGTAACATATTTTTAAATGTTAAGGAATGACACATTTTGGGTAATTTCCCTCAGACTTAAAAAAATCAATAAGCCATTTTAGTCTCTATCTATCAAAGTTGTTTCATACTTGTCTATTTTAAAGCAGGACTGCAATGCTTTAATAGGATTGAGAGAGCTATTTGAAATGTATGCCAATGATTCCTGTCATTTCATGGCAGCCCGGCCATGGTTCACTGAGCCCCCTCTTCTCTCTTGTCAGCTCAACTGAAGACAAGCATTTAGTTGCAAACTTTAAGCAGGTTGTGCAAAACAGAAATGATGTGACTGCTTCTCCTCCTGCACAATAATGTCACTCCTGGTCAATGTGAGAAGGTCAGGTTGCTCCTTGTAAAGCTACATGATACCACTTGCCCATTTGAACAAGTTAAGTTAACTGCTGAATCTGGTCCCTGAAGGCATTGAAAACTCATTCTTTTAGCAAGTCTGCATTTGATAAGAAAGTAGAGCAATTGTGCTGGAGGATTTCTGTGGTATGTTTAGGCACTTCATAAGGACAGTTTCCACACCAGGATAGCAGGTAATACATTTAGTATAAGCGAAAAACTTCAAGGTAATGGCTGTTTTGACCTTCAAAATAGACTCCTTTTTTGTTTCTGTTGTTGGTAGGACCCAAGAGTGACGCCCATCTTTGATGCTGACAGAATTTAAAACAAGGCCATTGCCCTGCATTTTCTGCCTTGTAGCACACAAAAGTAAAATTGTATGTCAGGCCGAGATGTCGGGGAGCTGACAAGATGCCCCAGTGACATTTCAGCTAGAAAGAGCAAGTGTCTTGCAACCAAGTGGTCAAATATCAAATAATAGGTCAAGCAGGAAGGAGCTGAGTTCTAACCACAAAGAGGTTTCTGGTAACTTACTTGACAAGCTTTTGGGTGTTTTGTGGCTTGACAAAGTGATGTTCTGTTGGGTATCGCTAGACAGACTGTTCTTTATTGCCTTCAGAAGATCAGACATTGACATTGATTAAACTCTTTAACCCTTAAAGGTTAAACCCTTGCAGTTTGCATCATGGTAAGTGAAGAACAAAAGAATATTTGTAGTAAGAATTTGTTTTTGTATTAATCATTTAACTCCCTAGTGCTATTAACTTCTGATATGCACTATAGCTTTTGACAAAGAGTTTTGATACAGAATCTATTTTTTATGTTATTTTTCATTATGGAATCTTTCATTATAGATACATTAGAATATAACAGTATGTATTACGGAAGTTTTTTTGTCTTATCTTTACAGTGACATTTGATTCAAATATGCCCAACTGCTGAGAATTTTTTTATTGGCCTTGGTAAATAAGATTTTATACTAACTATTTGTTAGTCGCCAAATTAGCCAAGTGATTTATGCCATCTGAGGGAACACAGCAGTATTACTGTCGTACTATGTAACACATCCTATTCTTGTAATACAGAACCACTATAATTAGCTTTATATAAAACTTTAGAAAGCTTATGTGGAGTAAAATTATATCTTTAACCAAATTTCTCTTAATTCTTTCCTTGGAATTATTTTTAATATGACCTGTGTAACATGACCTGTATGAAATTCAACTTGCAAATTTACTATAACATGGAAAGTGCTATTTATTGTTTTTATACAGATCATATAATTTCTGCACTTTTCAGAACACCTTTCTCTGCTGTTCCACACAATGATTAGGATATTGTTCATTTAGAAATTGATAGACAGTTTTTTAGTTCATGTGATATCATTGAGCTTACAATTCTCACTAGAGAAAAACAGTGTTACTATATGTAACCTCTATGTCTAAGTGTTTGTGTGTGTGTATGTTTGTGTTGAATCTGTTTTCAGATCCTACTGATTTTAGAGGAACAACGCTTTTGTAAAATGTGCCTTGGAAAGGCCTTGGTCTTCTTGCCTTAAATTTATAATCTGTTAATGGGATAACTCCAAAAATAAATGTATGTGTCTTCATATATATGGGTATCTGACTTTACAGGTACATTTTGTACCATGAATTCTGAACCATAAATTCAAAATTCATACATTATGATTAAATCAAATCAAAGCATGTCACATATATAAGCAACTAGATGCTAAAGGCCATAGAAACTGAAGGATGAACCTCCTGAGCGATCATTAGTATTCACTACCAAATATAGTAATATTTATACCATATGCTTTTTTCCCAGAAGTCAGACCCAGCAGGAGGAGAAGATTTAATGACATATCCTATGGAGATCTGAGAAACTCTAGACTGCTTCTAAGCACCTTCGTGACCAATTGCTGCATATTTGAGATCTCTGTTGTGTTGGCAAGGACAGTTGCTCTATCAGCTTCTTTATCTTTTAAAGAATGATATATAGAGTAGACTTATCTCAGGAGAATGACTTCAAATATTTTTGTAGAGGAAAGGAAATTTTACTTTACACTTCAGAATGTGGATTTTCTTACTGACCTTCTGTGATCTAGGAAAACACCTATAATACCCATCACTATTAATTCTTAAAGTTATTGTTCTGATACCTGAGTCACACTTACATTTTGAGGAGTTGCCAACATTTTTAATACATGTATTTTGAAATGACATAATATAAAAACAAAGAGGTTTAGGATTGCAAAAATTGCCAGTTCAGTGATAATTTAATGACATAGATAAATAACCTTTTAAATAGAATGATCACTTTAATTTACCAAATATCTGACTCTTATTAAACTTAGCAACTCTATTTCCTATTTCACATTTATGATATATGCTATTATTGAATGTTTAATGAGATTATTACTAGTTTCATGTTACTTTATTTACCAGTTGTCTAAATTCATTTTGTAGACCACACCGAACAATAGTAGATTGATCCTACTTCACTGTGCACTTATTCTTTTTTTAAGAGATGGGCTCTCGCAGTGTTGCCCAGGCTGGTCTTGAACTCTTGGGCTCAAGTGATCCTCCCACCTCAGCCTCCTGAGTACTAGGGACTACAGATGTGTACCACTGTGCCCTCACTGGGCACTTTTTACAGAAAAGTTTTCTAATATAAAAGGTGGAAGATAGTTAATATTTACCGAGCAACTGTTTTATGCCAGTTATTATAGCAAAACTAATGATCTCACAACAAACCTCTAGCATGGGTATTTGCATCACCATTTTAGACGTGAATAACTGAGGATCAAAAATGTTAAGCATCTGGCTACCAAAGATCATACATAACCTAGGAATTAGTAAACCTAGAGCTGTAATTCCAAAGCCCACATTATTTTGAAACACTGCCAGTCCAGCCTTCCAGAAATTATTAACACTTTTTAAAGAGAAAAAAAAATTTTTTTAATTGTCCTGACCAGTTAGGAATAATTTTGATAAGTATGTTTTCATTTGAAATTTAGATTTCTTATGAATTGATTAGACAAAACAAAATACATACATACTAGCACTATGTATGTAAATAGTAGCTGTGAAGTTTGTGTCTATCTTTCAAAGGAAACACCACGCTGACTGAGTTGCCCAGTGTCTCTAGCTTGGCCCACAAGATCACACAGACACTCTCAGAAGCAGAGTCTCTGTTGAGAGGTACTGATGGTAAGTCAGCCTGGCCATGCTATTACTTCCCAATGGAAAATAATGCCATATGCCAAATAAAGCTGATCAATAAAGCATTCACTTGTGTAACTCCTAGGATAAAGATTTAAAAATATATTTTCTGGACTAGCATAGTAGGCTGAATGATGGCCCTACAAGATGTCCATATACTAATCACTGGAACCTGTGAATGTTACCGTCTATGGCAAAGGGATTTTCCAGGATCTTGAGATGGGGAGATTATCCTGGATTAGCTGGGTGTGCTCTAAATGCAACAGGAGGTATCTTTGTAAGAGAGGGAGGTGCAGGGGTTGGTTGATATGATGATGGAAGCCGAGGTTGAAGTGATGTGCTCTGAAGATGGATGCAGAGTCCAGACCTAAGGCTTTCAGGGGGTACTAGAAGCAGAAAGAGGCAAGGAAATGGATTCTCCTCTCAGAGCCTCCAGGATTATAAGAAAATACATTTGTGCTGCTTTAAGCGACAAGTTTGTGGTAATTTGTGGCAATATGTCATAGTCACCAAAGGAAACTAATACACCAGTAAACTTTTAGTAATTTTTTGAAAAGATTAATACATTAATCTTTTAATATTAGCAAACAGAGAAAGTGTTCTTTCTTTTAAATTATCCATAATAGTTGCCTTCATGACTTGAATTTTCAAATTCTTTTCGGTTTCCATTTTATATTCATGGCTTCTGAATAAACAGTGATTATATTGGGCCAGCATAGAGTCACACTCTATTGCCATCATTTTTGATAATTCTTTAGTTAACCTGTGATTTCAATATATATTTTAATTCTTACAGTTTTAAAAAGATGCCTTAAATGTATTAAACTTTTCTTAAAGATCTACTTTAAATGATTGTTTTTATTTGATTCCATTTTGGTTGGCATATTTTAGTAGCTTTCTTACAAAAGAAATTGAATCTTGAATGAATTTGTATTAATTACACCTTAAAATAACAATAGGGAATTTATGAATTATATATTTAAATGTGCCAGAGCGTTTTCTCTTACTGTTTACTCATGAGTTCAATATATTGCTGGTCATTTCTCCCTGCCTTTTGTAATAATTGAAGCGAGAGAATTTTAGTAATTTTATTCAACAAGGAAATCTTCTAAAATTTTTACAATATAATATTTGAATCCATTTTGTCTTTACTTCAGTGAAATCATATAGTTTTTCCTAATGGTTTAGTTTAATGGGAGAAAGGAGGCAATTTTAATTGAAATGACTAAGTGTTAAATGTGATCAAACCTAAAATATTGAGGATTTAAACCTAGAGTGTTAAATAATTCAAGTACAGCCAAGCAAAGAAAAGAAAAATAAAGCCTCTGGTTCTGTAAGGAACCCCTCCATTCCTCTAGTCCTCTTGGTTAAGTGAGACATAAATGTGTAAATTTACATATTAGAAGAGCTCAATCTGTTTTCTTTTACCTTAAGAATTTTATTACAAGACTCTTTTTTGGCTGTAGAATGTGTCGATTGACATATCCAGATATGAGATGTCCTGTTAGTCATATGTGGATAGACATATCCACAAAATATGTGGGTGCCTACATATTTTTTCTGAACCTCCCCCTGCATTAATCTTTTCCAGTTGTTGTTTTAAACAAATTGGAATCTAAAGGTCTCCCTAACTGTATCTTGTGGGCAAATTACATTTCCATGGACATTGCGATGGGAAAATGTGTTCTTACTCTTTGCAGTAGTGATACCTAATTGATATCACATACTCTAAGTTGTAAAATCTCTGAATGTGGTATGGGAAGGAGATAAATCAAAACAGAGTTTTGCTCCTTCCTCTAAATCATCTTCTGTGTAGGTGTGTTTGATGCTTAGGCATATGTTTTTAAAGCACTGACCTTAATGTTAGGCAGCAGAAGCCCCATAACATATAAAGCTTTGAAAACTACTGGGTTAATATTATCTGAAGACAGTTTTTTTGTGGTTTAATTGAGTCATGGTTCATTGTCTTTTATTGCATGTTAATGCCAGTGAAATGCTGATTGTTGACAGAGTCCTCCCAGTGAAGCAGCTCCAGAAATGTTGTGCAGCTATAGGAAACTACGTAAAATAGGAAGGCTTATTTAGATCTGAAGAAGACTCATCTGACAGGTGAAGAGCTATCAGATATTCATAAATATTCACCATGATAAGAATATAAGGTGAGCCGTCTTCAGTAGATCCCTTCTGTGTTTTGGGTGTCTATATAAGAGAAAAATCTTAAATGTGATCTAGGATGAATGAAATTGTATTGGATGCCTAGTAAAAAGACCAGTAAGATTAATAATTACAGTTTATCTAATAGGACATCTCACTTTTGCCTTTTTCTTCAGACAGTAAGCAAAATATGTTTTCTTTTTCTAAGTTTACTTCTGGTTTGAAAGTAGGAGGCTTAGACAGTAAAAGTGCACATGGAAAGCTTTGGAAAATAGACACTCCCTGCAAATCATTTAGGACCTGAGGTTTAAAGACATCGGTTCGTTCTGGTGACTTTGATGTACAACTGACTATTGAACTCATTGTAAATGGTTCTATGGTTACAGAAGCAACACTTCAGTTTTCCTTGGGCTGAGGAGTATTAGTCTAAATATGTGCTCTGAAGACTATTTAGAGAGATTCCTATGAAGCAGAGTTCTCATTCACAGTCACAATTAAAATGCTTTCTAATAACAAACGGTGGCAGGGTTCTTAATGAAGTGTTCATGGGTCCGAGAGGGCACAAACTACATCATAATGTATGTGACTGGTGCACAAGAGGTGGGGCTACACAGAACAGTCCTGGCACATGGAGGTCATCATTAGTTTCAGCGTCCTACTTGGGCTTTTTGCTGTCTTTAATCTGTGGGGAGGCAGAATCCCTGTTCTTCTTAAGAGACAATTTTGAGGAAGTCCAACATTGATTTTCCTGAATATGAAGTTAATCAGAGTAGAAACCCTGTATTACTGTATGTCTAAATAGCTTTCAAAATTGGCAATCACCCTTTGACTAGATTTATCTACTTCACAACAATTCAGATAAGAATTCAAACACCTAGGTTAGAGCACATACATATATATTTTTTAAAAGTACAGCTTTATTAAAATATAATTCACATAACATACAATGCATCCTTTTAAAATGTACAATCCACAGTTTTTCACGTATTTCACAAAGATGAACCATTATCACCATCTAATTCCAGAACATTTGTATTACCCCAAAGAGAAGTTCTGTACCCATTGGCAATCACTTTCCATTCCCCAATCCTCTATCCCCTGGTGACCATAATCTACTTTCTATCTCTATGGATTTGCCTATTTTTGTATATATCATGTAAATAGAACAATATGTATTGCCATTTCTATCTGGCTTCCTTCATTGAGACTGATGTTTTCCAGGTTTGTCATATGGCACCGTGTATCTACTTCATTCCTTTTTAAGTGGAATCATATTCCACTATATGAATAGACCACATTTTGTTTATTCATTCACCAGTTAATTGACTTTTGATTTATTTCCAGCTTTTTAATTCAAATAGTTTTGTGGTGTGAATGTCTTAGTATTTTTCTGTATACATAGTGGTGTCATCTGCAAATAGACATAGTTTTACTTCTTTTCTAATCTAAATACCTTTTATTTCTTCGTCTTGCCAAATTGTCTCGGCTGTAATCTTCAGTACAATGTTGAGTAGTACTAGCAAGAGTGAACGTATTTGTCATGTTCCTGATCTTAGGGGGAAAGCATTAAGTCTTAGACCATGAAGTATGACATTAGCAATTGGGTTTTCATAGATGCCCTTTATCAGGTTGAAGATGTTCCCTTCAATTTTTAGTTCAGTTGGCTGTTTTTAACACAGAAGGGTGTTTCCATTTGTCAAATATTTTTTCTATATCTGTTGAGATGATCATGTGTTTTTTGTCCTGCATTTTATTAATATGATGTCTTACATTGATTGATTTTCACACATTAAACCAATCTTGCCTTCCTGGGATAAATCTCACTTGGTCATGGTGTGGTATGTAATCTTTTTTTTCATGTTTCTGGATTCAGTTTCCTAGGATTTGTTGGAGACTTTGCATCTCTGAAAATAAGGAGTATTGGTTTGAAGTTTTCTTATGATACCTTTATCTAGTATTAGGCTAGTACTGGGCTCATCGAATGAATTGGGAAATTATCCCTTCTCTTCTAATTTTTAAAGAGTTTGGGAAAGGTTAATGTTGATTTTTTTTATTTTTTTATTTTTTTATTTTTTATTATACTTTAAGTTCTAGGGTACATGTGCATAACGTGCAGGTTTGTTACATATGTATACATGTGCCATGTTGGTGATACTTGGAATTTATTAGTGAATTCATCTGGGCCTGGGCTTTTCTTTGTGGGAAATTTTTTTGATTATTAAAAAAATCTTTTTAATTGTGGTAAAATATATATAACATAAAATTTACCATTTTAACAATTTTTGGTTATTTAATCTCTTTACCTAAACAAGGCTGTAGTATTTGGCAAAACTTAATAAGGACTTGAGAATAACTGAAGGAAATTGTATCATAGACAGTAAAAATATTAAGACTGGAAAGAAAAGAGTTTTAGATATAATTATACAAAGCATCTAATGTTTTCTGGAAATTTTCTATTTCAAATTAGGATCTTGACTTTACCTTTATAGAACGAAAAGACTTACTGAAGTGGTTTTTCAGAAAACAGGAATAATCTGCCCCCAAATTCAAACAACAACTGAACTTTGGAAATTACATGTTATTTGCAAGATTTCAAAGGTCCCAGAACTAATTCTTAAGTTGGACTCAAGTCAGATTTCTTAAGGTCCCCCTAGCCCCAGTGATCTCTCCAGCAAATGGTTCAAAAATGGGGTTCAGCAGCTCCCCTCCCTCTCAGCACCCTCAGCATCCAAGTTATATTTCTGAGACAGTAGCCCACATGTAAGGCCTCTCTGCTCTTCCCAGTCTCATGCTGTATAATTAGGGTTTTCTCTCAGTGGAGACTTAC
>NC_045447.1:63925426-63938680 GCF_002776525.5 Piliocolobus tephrosceles | reverse complement strand
GTGTTGTTTCCCCATCAAAAAGTGGGCAAAGGATATGAACAGACATTTCTCAAAAGAAGACATTCATACAGCCAACAGACACATGAAAAAATGCTCATCATCACTCGCCATCAGAGAAATGCAAATCAAAACCACAATGAGATACCATCTCACACCAGTTAGAATGGCAATCATTAAAAAATCAGGAAACAACAGGTGTTGGAGAGGATGTGGAGAAATAGGAACACTTTTACACTGTTGGTGGGATTGTAAACTAGTTCAACCATTATGGAAAACAGTATGGCGATATGGCGATTCCTCAAGGATCTAGAACTAGATGTACCATATGACCCAGCCATCCCACTACTGGCTATATACCCAAAGGATTATAAATTATTCTACTACAAAGACACATGCACACGTATGTTTATTGTGGCACTATTCACAATAGCAAAGACTTGGAATCAACCCAAATGTCCATCAGTGACAGACTGGATTAAGAAAATGTGGCACATATACACCATGGAATACTATGCAGCCATAAAAAAGGATGAGTTTGCGTCCTTTGTAGGGACATGGATGCATCTGGAAACCATCATTCTTAGGAAACTATCACAAGAACAGAAAACCAAACACCGCATGTTCTCACTCATAGGTGGGAACTGAGCAATGAGTTCACTTGGACTCAGAAAGGGGAACATCACACAATGGGGCCTATCATGGGGAGGGGGGAGGGTGAGGGATTGCATTGGGGAGTTATACCTGATATAAATGATGAATTGATGGGTGCTGACGAGTTGAGGGGTGCAGCACACCAACATGGCATATGTATACATATGCAACAAACCTGCACGTTATGCACATGTACCCTAGAACTTAAAGTATAATAAATAAAAAAAAAGAAAAATAAAGCAACAATATTGTAACAAACGTAAAAACAATCAGCATGAACAAGATAAATATTTTAATTTAAAAATGGACAAAGATTTGAAGCATCAGTTCCCAGAAAAACAAATAAAAGATTGACTGCAGCCTTGTTGGCCATAGCCAAATCCTGAAGATAAATGTTCTTCAGTAACGTGACTTATTAACTAAACTATAATAACCACTGTTAAAGGAGTGAGATGGAGTTACATATATTGATATGAAAAGTTGTTCATATTTCCAAAATATAGGATGAGTATCCCTTATCCAAAGTGCTTGGGACCAGAAGAGTTTTAGATTTTGGATTTTTTTCAAATTTTGGAATATTTATATATACATCATGAGATATCTCAAGGATGGGACCCAAGTCTAAACACAAAATGCATACATGTTTCATATACACCTTATACACACAGCCTGAAAGGAACTGTATACAATATTCGTAATAACTTTGTGCATGAAACAGTTTGTGCACATTGAACCATCAGAAAAAAAAAAGGTGTCACTATCTCAGCCACCCGTGTGGACAATCTGTGGTTTGGTATAAACTTCATTCCTGATTCTGAATTTATATGCCACCAGTAAGCAATCCTTTTGTTACACTTATTCACACATCAGTACTTAACAATAAAAATATAACATACCATTAATACAGTGAAAAAAATTGTGTTCAGGGTAACTAAGCAGTGCAGTAGCATCATCAGGATACTGTATCAGCTGTTAAACTACAGCAACAACTGACAAACAGCAGGCTTTCAGTTTCCACCTATGAAGCTATGATGCTGTGTTTTGATTAAAAGGCTACTGTACCCTGTGTTTTGTTTTTTTAGTTTAGAAGAAACATCAGAAGCCTTTAAGGGACCAGGAAGTGAGTCCTCAGGGGATGACTAGACATTGTGCTGGACGGCTTTTTAAAATGTTCCCTCCAGAATCATTTGTCTCATTATGAACAGTTTTGGTCTTAGAAGTTTCTCTTTGATTTTATAAATGGACACAATTTATTGTTCTGTTATGAATGCACACTGCTGTAGTCCTTCAGTAAGCCCATTGCACATTGTCTCCATGTTGTCTATAGGTACATTTTCTGCAGTGTTAACAAATGTCATCTCAGTCGTCACTATTCTTACAGTCACCTTGATTCAGAACTATTTGGGCTGTTTCACCATCAGTCAATGAATGAACAACTGGAGCCTCATTATCTGTGTTAAAAACTTCTTTGATATCCACTTCTTCCAGCATACTGATGGACTCTGATGGAATATTTTTTTCATAGGTAAGGAGGTCAGACATAATTTTTTTCCTTCAAAGTGGACTCCTTCAAAGTCACCACATTATTTGTCATAATTACTGAATATAATTACAGGCGAGAGGTTGTGCCAGGCATGCCCAACTGTGTTTTTAGTCACTGTATTCCAAGCATTGGCAACAGCATATATGGCATCCTTCACGTTAAACTCCTTTTGAAAACCCACACCCATGCCTCTGTTCACTGCTGCTAGCGTGCTATTCAAGAAAGTGTTTTTATATTTACTCTTAATTGGTCTAAGGTTACCCTAGTCACATAGTTGAATTAATGAAGTCACATTTGGGGGAAAGTACCTTCCATAACAGGATTGATGAGAATTTCAGCTGGCTAAGAACAGAACAATTTTCAAGGAATAACAAAGTCTTGTAATCTTCCTCCAGTCCAGCTTCCTTGCAGTGAGTGCCAGCTACTGGTACAAAATATGAAACAAATTGCAAAAGATGTCCCTGGTGATCCATGTCTTTTTATTAGCGTAATAATGGACTGGTGAGAACTTCACTCCTTGAAAACAGCAAGGACACAAGCTTTTGCCTATCACAGCAAGTTTACACTTAGGTTTGCCTGCTGCATTAGCACGTCCCAGCACAGTTATTCGACCCTTGGAATCCTTAATTTCTGTAGGAGCTCTCATCAGCTGTCGTCAATGTTTTTCTGGGGCAATAGTATCTAAACAGTGATGTTTCATCAGCACTATAGACTTGTTCTGGTATCAGGTTTTAATCAGTGATGACCTTGACAAACTCATCAATAAATTTATTTGCTGCTTCATAATCAGCAGATGCTTTATCACTACAAATCTTTAAAAACAACACTATGTCTTTTCTTAAATGTCTGCAACCAGTCTGTTGAATATTCAGTTTCCGTCAATTTTCAGTTCATTGTGATAGATCTTTGCTTGTTTCATAATCAACATACCGTTAATTGTCATATGTTCACTGCCATGGGGTGGATCCATTCTTTCAATACGCAATCCAGATCTTCATGTATAGCTTTATGCAGTGTTTTTCTGTTTTTCATTAACTTTGGTGTATCACTTTCAACATAAAACCTCAGTAGTTTGTTCTTCTGTTTCTTCAGGTCCTATATAGTGGTCGTTCCAACACCATGCTCTTCTGTAAGATGTTTCACACTTACACTGCTGTCCAGTTTCTCCAACAACTTGACTTTCTGACATAATGATATGATCCTTCTTTTTCTTATTACTTTTCTCTTTTTCTTATCACTGTTACTCTTAGGGGTATCTGCAGGCCTTTTTGACATTTTGTACAATTTATTTACACCACAGAGCAGAGAATAAGCAGAATAAGCAGGAAAACACAGGGATTAATGCACATAGGTCTCGGCCCTATGTGGGGCATCATG
Source organism: Piliocolobus tephrosceles (assembly GCF_002776525.5). Lineage (NCBI taxonomy): Eukaryota > Metazoa > Chordata > Mammalia > Primates > Cercopithecidae > Piliocolobus > Piliocolobus tephrosceles. The sequence goes on along the minus strand of NC_045447.1, from coordinate 63,935,109 downwards.
GGGAACCTGCTGTTAGTGTGCCTGGCTGGCACGCGTGCCATTTTATTACTTTTTATGGGCAGGCTTGCATGGGGGAATCTGGGAATGCACAGAAAATATATGGCAGCTGAATGGGGCTAGGAGGGTCTTTTTGTGGGGTGGGGGGGCATTGGATTAAACTGTGTATTGTGCACCTATGTTTGGACTGAAACCCATCACATGAGGTCAGGTGTGGAATTTTCGACTTGTGGCATCATGTCGGCATTCAAAATGTTTTGGATTTTGGAGTATTTTAAATTTTTGAATTTTGGATTACGAATGCTCAACTGAAATAATTTTAAGTTAAAAATACCTAGAAGGTTGTATAACAATGTTTACTGTAATCTCATTTGTCTATGGACATGTATGTCAATCTGGAAGGGTATACAAGTAATATTATTAATAGCTCTGATAATTAGTACTGAAGTATAAAAGGATAACTTTAGTTCTGTACTGTTTGAATTCTACAGTGTATTATTTTATAATTATTTTAAATATTACTTAATTATATTAAGTATAATTATTTAAAATATTACTTAAATGAATATGAAGACAAATTGAGGTAAAGGTTCAAACCAGGTAATGAATATGGCACATAAGAACAGATACATCATGCATTGAGAAAGAATAATCAACAGGGCTTTGTCCTGTATTGGTAGAGAGTGGATGGATTGGTCACTCATACTCTTTTATGATTTGTGTCAGTTTGGGTCATTTGGGAAAGACACTAAAACAGAGTTAGGAGTGATTAAAAGATGTTTATTGAAGAGAAGTGCCTGTGAAAGATAAAGGGGAAGAAAGGAGGATTGGCAAGGAAAAACCTTCAGACCATGTGCTGATCTGATATCTACAAAAGTCTTCCTTCCTGTCCATTCCAAGAAGGAGTGGGCAGAGAGAAAGACTCAAACCACGGTGCAAATAAGATAAAGCCAAACCAACATGGAGCTCTAGAGCAGAGACTGCCTCTTAGAGAAGTCTTGTTTGGTGCAGAAATGGCCAGACTCTGGTACCCCTACCATGCTCAGCAGTTGGCTGGGGACTGCCCAGAGGAGCACAGCCCCAGCTCCTGCACTGTGTAGATCCCAAAGTTGCTGCAGCTGCAGCTGCAGGCTGTGCGTTAACAGCACTTCTTGCAGCTGAGCAGTAGGTTTTTTCTTGAAGGGAGGTCAGAGTGGTCCACCTGCTTGGCTGCCAGAGTCCAGATCCACTTTTCTCTACAGATTCAGGGAATAGCCCTTCCAGGATTCCACTGGGCCTTTCTTTCTGAGGGGAAATTTACCAGAGGGAGTTTAGGGAGACAAACTACAGCCCCTGTTGCTGCATTTGATCTAAGTGCTGTAAATGATACTCACTCTTCTCCACTATCCATTTAAAATTCGCTTGCCCTCAGCTATCACCTCTGCTGGTCTCAGGGAATTACCTGGTGGCATTACCCAAATCCTCATTTGTGAGGGATTTGAGTCCCTGATGACCATACCCTTCTCAGGCCCTTGTTTATTCACTGTCAAAACTGGGCAAGAAAGTACCAGGGTGTACCCAAGTTCAACACATACCCTTCCCTTGCATATTTACCCCATTGTGGAACAGAATCTCTACCTCCCTCTGATGATCAGCATCAATTACCCCTGCCAAGATGGTGACTATTCTTGCCTGCTGGAGCCTGGACACAAGGAATTCAAAGTGCTCCCATGGTAGCTGTAGCTTGTACTTCCATAGGATCTTTATCATATCTGTTGGTACGAGTGTGCCCCCTTTGAGGACCAATACCTCTAAGACTTCAGAGCCCTGAGTTGTGGGAATGGGACACACAAAGTCCCCCGGGAGATCAGAATGATGACAAATGGAGCCAGTCCTGCTTCACCCTTGGTTCCCAGATCCATGTGTTCTCTGTTTTTGTGAAATGGTGCCATACAGAGCTCTCTGATTCAGTATATACTGCATCCTGGAGTACAGTGCCTTATCTTTGCAGAGTATTTCCTCTCAGCTGAGTCTTTAGCAGGTCGTTCTGTCACTCTGTCAGGCTGACTTCTTCTGGGTAGTTCAAAATGAGATATGAGCAATGGATCTCACCTCTCCTTCACTGGGAAGTGGATCTCCTAATCAGATGCTACATAGTTCCAAGTCTGTGGATCAGGCATTTCATCAGCCCCTTGATAATGATGCATGGCTGAATCTTTGGGGAGGAAAGGCAAGTCCATACCCAGATTGTCTGTTCCTTTGAGACTAAACTATTAGTCTTTCCAGGGTAGCAGAGAATCAATATAGTCGATTTGTCATCAAGTAGCCAATTGGTCTTTCACTGTTAGTTTTTGTTGCTGATAGGTTGGACCTTCAGAAGCGGTAGTAACTAGATCAGGCTTGGCAAGTGGTAGTTCACCCTGCTACCCAGGATTGTTCCTTCCTGGCAGGTTTATTCATGCCCTTCTGAAAAAAAATTATCTGTGACTAAATGACTTGCATTCATTAAATGCAGAAACTTTAAAGGCAGTGGAGGAGAACCCCCTTCCCTCCTTGAAAATTTGAAGAGAGGGACAGTTCTTATCCCTACTCCTCAGCAAAACTCTTCCTCCATCAGAACAGGAAAGATGGTTCTATACTGTAGCAACTTGTATTTCTCATTCCCCAAAGCTACGTGTGCAAAAAAGACAACTTTTTCTGAAAACAATCTAAATTTTATTTTGACACTCTATTTCAACATGAGTGCTAAATGTGACCTCTATCATTCAGAGAGACCAGCCTGGGCAGCATAATTTTTTTTTTTTTTTAAACTAGGGCATAGTGGCAGGCACTTGTAGTCCCAACTACACAGGATGCTGAGATGGGAGGATTGCTTGAGTCCAGGAGTTTGAGGCTGCCATGATCTATGATTGCGTCACCGCACTGCAGCCTGGATGACAGAGACCCTGTCAAAAAAGGAAAAGAGGAAGAAAGAGGGAAGGAAGGAAGAAAGGAAGGAAAAAAGAAAAGGAAAGGAAGAAGGAAGGAAGGGAGGGAGAGAGGGAGGGAGGGAAGGAAGGGTGAGCAAGCAGGGAGGGAGGGAAGAAGAAGGAAAGAAAGCAAACAGAGAGAGAGGGAGGGAGAGAGGAGAAAGAAAGAAAACCTGCCAACAGGGCCTGATATAATGCCATCAGAACAAGGTTGAAGCACCCGCAGCTAGGACCTCTCTATCCATCCAAGACTGCTTGTCCTTGTCTTCATCCAAGCTAGCCCCAGGTCTTCCAGTAGTGGTGCAGCATCTGTACTATTGTTACTGTACCAGAAAGCATCCAGCTGTTGCCTCCAAAGACAGGTCTATAAAGACTCCCTCTATGAGGTTCCTCCAGCCCCTCCATCTGGACACTTCATGCAGCTGTGTTCAATTCTACACTGTCTTCTCTCTTATGGGCCTTCCCACCCAGCACCTGGGCACTGTACTGGACTGAGACACAGGTCTCTGCTCTTAGATTCCACAACTTATCTGGAGATGGGGGAGGGGAAATGAATCACGTCCCCAGGCTCCTATGACTCAGCTTGGGAACAAGACCTCAGGCTCTTTTCTCAGGAGCATACTGGTATCCAAGCTCTCTTCCTTCTCACTCTTCTCCATCTAGCCATCCTATGAGATTTTTATGTCATTTGGGGGTAAAGTAGCCAAGAGTTGCAACTATTCTGATAAAATCTAGTATTTATCGCAAAAGCATAATGCCCTGAGACCTGCAAGACTTTAAAGAAGCATTTCTTAACTGGACGCTGTAGGCTTTGGGGGCAGGATAATCCTTCATCGAGAGAGTCACATTGCATGCCCTGCTCCCCGACCCCCATTCCTTATTGTGAAATCCAAAACATGCACACACATTTCCATATGTCTTCCAGCAAAAATTTATGGAGCTTAAAAAGTTTGTAAAACTACAAATCCAAAGCCTTTTCTTTCCATATTATTTTCTATAAAATAAGTTTCAAAAACAAGGGATTGACTTTTTTGCTTGCTGTTTTTTGTTACCTGTCCCCTCGAGGCAATGTGTGTCTCTTGAACTGCCCAAATGAGTTGGGTCTCTGTGGCAAGTAAGTGTGGGTGAGAAGTCTTTAATACTTTAAAAGTTTCTAGGTAGAAAAAAATTTTAATCATCTTTAACACTTTCCATTTTCTAATATGTTGAAGTGAGGTCATCAGCAGACTGAGGTGGGGAAGTGATTGTGGAGACTTGAGGAGAGAGAAAAAGATGTGAAATATTCATCCTCAGAGAATGGGGAGACAGAATTTGAGTGTGAGTGTCCCACGTCTTGCCCAGCCAGGTATGTCTGTAGATATCTTTTGACTCCCTATTTCCTTGTGACTTACCAAACCACTCTGGAAATTTGACCTCCTCATTAATAAGAAGAGACTTTTTTTTTTGCTTCACCTACTATGTGCAGAAGTGTACGACAACTACTTTCTCTCAACAAATGTTATCTTCCCCTATTTCTTTTCCCTGCTAAAATCCACTTATTCTTAGGATAATTTTAGCCATAATGAGACGAGAAGGCTGTCTTCAACTGGATCTCACAGAGTTACAGCCTTTGACGGGGGAGGAGGATGGAATGGAGTGGGAAGGGAGGATCATCAGAGTCCAGTGTTCTGTCCTTAGTTTTGCACAGTCTGAAGATGATGATTGGCTCATTCAGAAATGATTGGCTGATTCACAGTAACCAAACTTGCCAAGAGGGTTGTATGTATATATTGGAAAGCTAATGCATTGATTTATAATGACATGCTGAACTTTCTAGTGACTCAGAGAAGGGCCACACCTTTTCAGGATTCAGTTGCCTGGAAAATCGAAACAGGAATCAATTGACAGGAGAGCATGATCTTGTAGAATATGTTGCCCAGTTTCTCAAAAGGCTGATAGATTATTCATGCCCTTCTGAAAAAATTTATCTGTGACTAAATGACTTGCATTCATTAAATGCAGAGACTCCCTGTCTCTTGAAGAAAACAATATGGCGCCCTCAACTCAGGCTGCCCAGTTTAATTTCCTCGATACTTTGCCCAAGTAAGGAGGGTTTTCTCGTGTGTGTGTGTGTGTGTGTACAGTTTTCTCATATATGTGTATATGTATTTATGGTAGGGTGTGTGTGTGGGTGAGGAGTAGGGAGATAAGGGGTGTTTTGTTAGGTAACCTAGATTCAAAGGTTTGCTGATGACTTTTATTTTGCTCTTCCAGTCATGCACTGCATAACAACATTTCAGTCAACCATGAACCGCATATATGATGGTGGTCCCGATGGTGGTCCCATAAGATTACAATGGAGCTGACAAATTCCTATAGCCTAGTGACATTGTAGCTGTAGTAACACAGTAGCACAATACAACTTGCATGTTTGTGGTGATGCTGGTGTAAACAAACCTTTGCTGCAAGTAATAGAAAAGTCTGGTACTAAAATTATGTATACTACATAATACTTGATAATAAATGACTATGTTACTGGTTTACAGATTTATTATCTTTTTTTTTTTTTTTTTTTTGAGACAGCATCTCGCTCTGTCACCCAGGCTGAAGTGTGGGAGTGCGATCATGGCTCACTGCAGCCTTGACCTACTGTGCTCAAACAGTCCTCCCACCTCAGCCTCCGAGTAGCTGGGACTACAGGCAGAAGCCACCATGACCATCTAATTTTTTGTAGAGACAGGGTCTCACTATGTTGCCCAGATTGGTCTTGAACTCTGACTCAAGCTATCCTCCCACCTCAGCATCCCAAAATGCTGGGATTACAGGTATGAGCCACCACGCCCAGCCTACTATCATTTCTTTTTTTGCTGTTATTTTAGCTCTTAAAAAAAGAAAAGTTGCTCTTAAAAAAAGAAAAGTTAACCATAAAACAACCTCAGGCAGGTCCTTCAGGAGGTCTTGCAGAAGAAGACATTTTTATCATAGGAGATGACAGCTCGATGTGTGTTATTCTGGAGACCCTCCTGTGAAAGTAGAAGACAGTGATACTGATGATCTTCACCCTGTGTGGGCCTAGATTAATGTGTGTATTTGTGTCTTTGTTTTTTAACAAAAAGGTTCAGAAATTTTAAAAACTTCAAAATTTAAAAATAGAAAAAAGCTTACAGAATAAGGAAATAAAATAGTTTTGTACAACGGTACATTGTGTTTGTTTTATGCTGTTATGAAAAAGTCAAAACTTGTTTTAAAGATTAAAACTTTATAGAGTAGAAAAGTTAAAGTAAGCTAAAGTTAATTTATTGAAGAAGGAAAAGTATTTTTATAAATTTATTGTAGCTAAGCGTACAGTGTTTATAAAAGTCTACAGTAGGCCGGGCGTGGTGGCTCAAGCCTGTAATCCCAGCACTTTGGGAGGCCGAGACGGGCGGATCACGAGGTCAGGAGATCGAGACCATCCTGGCTAACACGGTGAAACCCCGTCTCTACTAAAAAATACAAAAAACTAGCCGGGCGAGGTGGCGGGCGCCTGTAGTCCCAGCTACCCGGGAGGCTGAGGCAGGAGAATGGCGTAAACCCGGGAGGCGGAGCTTGCAGTGAGCTGAGATCCGGCCACTGCACTCCAGTCCGGGCCACAGAGCGAGACTCCGCCTCAAAAAAAAAAAAAAAAAAGTCTACAGTAATGTACAGTAATGTCCTAGGGCCTAGGCCTTCACATTCACTCACCACTCGCTTACTGACAGAGCACCCTCCAGTCCTGCAAGCTCCATTCATGGTAAGTGCCCTCTGTAGCTGCACCATTTTTTATCTTTTATACCATGTTTGTACTGTACTTTTGCTATGTTTAGGTACAGAAATACTGCTGTGTTACAGTTGTCTACAGTATTCAGTATAGTAACGTGCTGTATAGGTTTGTAGCCTAGAAGCTGTAGGCCACACTACACAGCCTAGATGTAGATGGCTATACCATGTAGGTTTGTGTCTGTACACTTAACAACATTTGCACAATGATGACATCGCCTCACAATGCATTTCTTAGAACATACCCTTGTTAGGTGATGCATGACTGTATAATGTTCACACTGCTTACTCACTATGTTGATAACCCTCTACACAATTTCTGCATCTCTGTTAGTGGTTGTAAAGAAGAAAAATCAAAAAGAAAACATCCCAACTTCCCACATCCAGAGTTCTAGTCCTGTCTCTGTCATTAGTTTGCTGTGTGACCTTCAGCAAGTCATATATCCTCTTGGTGTCTCTTGAATAATGTCCACATTGAAGGTGATGGGACTAGATGATTTCTAAGGTCCCTTCCAGTTCTACAGTGCTAAGGATTTTATGACTAAGATCAGAGGTCCTCTTTCAACAATCAAATTATTCCACAACGCAGTGGCTCCCTTGTATTTCCTGGGGACATGGCAAATGGAAATTTGCACTGAAATTGATTGGAGAAGTTAGAAAAACAGCAATAAGGAGACGGGAAAGTGTCAAGAAGAGCCCACTGGGAGGACAACTTCCTGGGCTCAGCTGCATGTCTTAGATTTCAAGCTGATAACTTTTACCTACCTGATAAGGTGTTAGGGGTAAGGGATGGAGGGGCACATTTTCTGAATATGAAAAAAGGCTTTTAAATACTTGGATATGAGGACTAAATACTCAGGTTGGGCTTTTTCTGTGTCATTACTTGACAGTGAAACTAACGCTGCTGATCTCAACATAATAGGTGAATTTAGAAATAGAGTTACAGGCTCAGATAAAATCCAAGTTTTCACCCTTAATCATTAAGAGGTATTGTGTGTATGAGGATTGGAATGTCCTACTTTACCTTAACTGCAAAGTATCCCTTTGGTGCTCATATTTCAACCCCCAAAATGCACTTTGCTAAAATGTTTGCTGTGGAGCCAGGTCCTGTGGACGGAAGCTGAAGAGGTGAGGGCTGTGTGCAAACACACGGTGGGGAGTCTGGATGGGTTTACAGTAAACACAAGCGCCCCACGGGGACTGCAGCCTTTTACCTCTCACTGTAGGGGATGGGCATTGACCGGGTGATGCAGCCCCAGAAATCAATTCAACACTAATGAGGCCTGCAGCTGGGATCAGAGAGGAACATGAGGGAGTTTGTAGATGATGCAGTCAGGCTATCTGAGATATGACGGGAGCACCAGGAATGGCTAGCCACCATATCTGTCAAGTTTGCCTGTCAACACTGCACATTCAAATTTGGGGTAACACAAGCCAATAGTGAAGGCCCAAAGCAGAGGCTTAGACATAGGATGCTCTCCTGGATGAAATGGAGATTTTAACTAGTATGTCAGCCCAGAGCACAGCCAGCACCAGAAGTGAAAAATAACTGAAAGAAAGATGATTTTTTTGACTTACATGCTCTTGAGAAAGCTGGAAAATTCAGTCTGAAAAAGGAAAAATAACAAACTTACAGCTATTGCCCGTCTCTTCTAGAACAAAGATCACGAGCTAGGAAATCTTGTCCAGCGATCTGCTTTCCTTCCTTGACCTTGCATTGGTTTTATGCTGCTTGGTTCTCTTTTGTTTTAATTGTGAATGTCCATGGTGAATTTTCATGGCCCGCACATTGTATGACTCTAGGTGTCCATTTGCAACTGCAGTTCACTGAATGCCCCATCACTGCCTTACGGAGCCACTGCCATACGTTTCTCCTAACTGGCTTATCCCCCCAGGTGTCTAAATTTGAGATCTCTGATGTAGAATACTAAGATTTCTTAGTAAAGTTAGCAAAGCGTCTAAGTACTAGAGAATTGATATTTCTAAGCCTGAAGGACAGCAGTCTGCCCTTGAGGGTTGTTTGAAGTTAAGAGTTGCAGGAAGTGGTAGATCTCATTTCCCTGGAGGCCCTTAACATTATGGAAGAGTCTGGCCTTGGAAGGATGAGTTGTCCAATTGCATCTAGAATAGAAGGTAAACTAGGTTACTATATATATTATATATCACATATATACCATATAAATGACACATGTATTACTCATATATACCAGCTTTATTGAAGTATTAAACATGTAATTTATAATTCACCCATTAAAGTGTACAATTCAGTGATAGAGTATTTTCACAAATATGTGCAACTTTCACCAAAGTCAATTTTAGGACTTTCTTATCAACCCAAAAAGAAATCCTGTATTAGTAGTCCACCCCACCCGCCCTAGGCAGCCATTAATCTACATTCTATCTGTATAGATTTAACTATTCTAGACATTTCATATAATCACATAATATGTGGTGTTTTGTGAGTGACTTCTTTTACATAGCATAATGTTTTCAATGTTCTTCCATGTTGTAACATGAGTCACTATTTCTTTCCTTTTTATGACCAAATGATATTCTACTGTATGAATATTGCCACATTATGTTCATCCATTCATCAGTTGATGGACATTTGGGTTGCTCCCACCTTTTGGTCATTCTGATTAGTGCTACTATAAACATTCTGTGCAAGTTTTTGTGTGAACATATGTTTTCATTTCTTTTGAGTACAGTTGACCCTTTGTATCTGCAGGTTCTACGTCTGTGGATTCATGTAACCATGGATCACAGATTGATGATATTCGAAAAATTAAAATAAACAACATAACAATAAAAATACAAATTTTAAAAGCAATACAGTATAACAGCTATCGACTTAGCATTACTTTGAATTAGGTATTAGTAATCTAGAGATGATTTAAAATATACAGGAGGGGCAAGATGGCCGAATAGGAACAGCTTCAGTCTCCATCTCCCAGCGCGAGC